>NC_092053.1:101441519-101741519 GCF_003086295.3 Arachis hypogaea
TGTAGGGTATTTGCCCTTATTATTTATAAATTTTTTTTGACATTAAATAAATATAGCTTATCAATGCACATAGATTTTTATTCTTATAGTTCACATGAGTAGGTATCCAAATTCCATTAAATTCTCATGACACATCCCTAACAACTTTTGTTCCACAATTTCTCATACTTAACTAGCACACACAATTTATCTTAAGCTACCAAAGAATCAAATTGGGATATACAATTGTTTTCAGCTTCAGGTTAGTAATGGTAAATATAGAACAATGGGATTTAAAGGCTCAAAGTGGTTAACAAAGGTAATTGAAAAGGGTAGGCTTAATTTGGATAAGTGAGTTTAAACAAATAATGGCCTCAATCATGTGCAAGCATACAAATATAATAAATATTGGACATATACGATAAAACAAATATAGATTACAATCATAGAGAAGTAAACACACAAGAATGAAATAATTATGGTTAAATAATGTAACAACTAAGGCTCAAATCTTCATAGGTTGTGTGTTCTTAGCTCAAATATCATGTTCCAAATACAACTCAAGCAAATTATCATAAAATTTTGAAAATTAGTGAAATTTTGTTCCAAAGATAGAGTCTTAAAAGAAACTTATGTCTTTTAATCAAGTAGAAATGCATCAACTATCCTAACCTATGCATTTATTCTATTCTATAAAAGAGAGAAATCTAACTAAAATATCCTAATTATTGGTGCTAGAGAAGAGAAATTACCTTTGGAAGTCAGGTATTGACTGACCTCCCCAAACTTAAGGCTTTGCACCGTCCTCGGTGCCGTCTGTCAGGAACAGGGGTGGGCTGGTGGCAGTATCTCCACAGTCGGGACCATTATGGCTCCCTGTGCTGGTAAAAGAAGTTGAGTCCGGGGTATCTGAGTCCTTGAAGTGTCCCTTGAGTAGCTCCTTGAGGTGTTTGAATCGGCGCTCGTTACGGCGCTCTCTCATCTTTGCTTTCTGTTCTTCCCGATCCAACCTTTCAATTATCTACTGGAGCAATTCATTAGTTGTAGGTGCTTGTGGTGTTAAAGAAGGATTATCTTCAACTGGAGTAGTAGGAAGGCTTGTAGTGGCTACTGGGAGTTTGAGGTATTTCCCGTTAGGGACATACTGATCATCCCGTGGAAGCACAGCTTTGGTGTCCCCAGCTCTGTAGGAGACTCCGGCTGCTGAGACAAGATCTGAGACCAAGGCGGGGAAAGGTAAGTTGCCCGCAATTTGTACGTGTCCCATAACATTCCGGATATGTCTTGAGAGATGCAGAGGTTGGTCTGTAAGGATGCACCATAGTAGAACAACCATGTCCGCAGTGAAGGAGGACTCATGAGTGCTCGGAAAGACGTAATGGGACATGATCTGTGCCCAGACGCGAGCCTCCAAGGTAAGTGCTGAAGCCAAGATTCCCTTAGGGCGGGTACAGTGGTATCCGTAGATCCAACGGCTGCCAGGTAATGCGATAACTCCGAGAACGGAGTCCCAGTCAAATTGGTACCTCTGGCGCTTAAGTGCGGCTTCTTGGAAGGTGTCCATTCCTTCTGGAATAGGGGGAAGACTTAGAGCTTGCTGAATGGCCTCTTCTGTGATGGGGACTTGCTTCTGCCGGACATAAATAGACTACAGGATTGGCATGTAGAAGTTAGAGTAGAACTCAACTACCCAAGAAAGATTGACCTGCCTTGGCTGTCTCCGTAGGAAACCCTATTGTCTTCGTTCAATTTGCGGCTCAACAAAGGAAGCAATATTGGACAGGAGGATAAGAAGGTATTCATTGTTATAGTTTCTTTCTGCCAGGATAGGGAATATCTGTTCACAGTAGCGATTGGGAAATCGCGCAGTGTCCTTTGCTGGAAAGGCTTTCTCCTTCTCATCAACCTTTATTATCCTCTTAACTCTTTTTTTTGAGGGCTTGACTGCGGTTGAAGAAGGCTCTGCCACTAATGCTCTCTTAGTTCCTCTTCTTGCTGGTGGTTTGGAAGTAGCTTTCTCTTTTCCTTTCTTGGTAGCCATCCTGAAAGAAGGGAAGAGAAAGTAAATTAAATTCAAAGAGATATGCAGCAAGGAAGGAAACGGAAAAGAGGGTGATGGATGCACATTAAGATATACTGACATTATCACATGCTCGCGAGTACATGTGAAAAGCCAACAATGGAAAATAGCTAGTGCATATAAAGGCAAGTGACTGCAAGGTGTTTATTGGCATGCCGGCAAAGGGCATGAGTAGCATAGACCAAGCAATACTTTGTAACAAACCATCACGTTTGTATTGACAATTAAATTCAATCAATACAATAGTAAAAGAAAGTTGTGAAAAGCAAGCATTGAATAGTATAACAACATAGAGAGGTGCATAATGCCATTTGAGCTTTTTTACAAACACATAGCATGCATGTTGAATAAGGTATAGAAAATATGAAGGTGAACATGCAAGCAATCCCTTAAATAGAATAAAAATAATTGTCAAATAATTTACAACAATCCACAAGTATATAATGAGGGATAATGACGCAAAAAGGAAAAACAATTAAATTTCTAACACCATGTAAAAAGGAAAAGAAAAAGAAAGAAAATATGAATAATGAAAAGAAAAAGAAAAGAAGAAAATACATATAAAATAATAAGAATGATAGAAAAAGAAAGAGGGAGGAAGAAAGTAAAACCTTGTTAATGGAGGTGAGAGAGATAGAGAGTGAAAGGTGAGATAGAAGGGGGAAGGGGGAAGGAAGAAATAAGGAGGGAAAAGAAAAACTAGGATTTGGAGGAGAGAAATATAAGATAATTTGGCAATTTAGGTTGAGCTGTGCGGCGAATGCGACGCGGCCGCGTGGGGCACGCGTTCGCGTGAATGCGCTTCAAGTAAAGTGACGCGATCGCGTCGGTCACGCGGTCGCGTGACCCATATTATGCTTCTGGCGCGAGTGCAGCCTCGCACCAGCACAACTCTCTGTTCAAATTAATTTATTTGCCAAAATTAGGGTGGTGCGATCGCGTGAGTGTGCGTCAGAAAACGGATGACGCGGTCGCGTGATAAGGATTGTGCTTCCAGCACCAATCCAGCATCACTCTCGCACAATATTTCATTGTGCACCCTTTTACGTCAAAAACTCAGGGCACGCGGCCGCATGGGGCACGCGGTCGCGTGGGAGGCCATGATTCCCATGCGACGCGAACGCGTCAGCGACGTAGTCGCGTGGGTTGATTTGTGCCATTGGCACGCCTCCAGCCACACTCCAGCGTGACTTTCTGTTCATTTTTATTTTTCTTTACTCTCCCTGTGACGCGGACACGTCGCTGAGGCAATCGCGTCGCGTAGCAAATATTTTTTTTTATATTAAAAACATGTAAATGCAGATGCACGAAAGTACTAAGAAAGAGAAGAGTTATTGAATAGAAAAAACTAAAAATAAAGAAAAGAACGATCATACCATGGTGGGTTGTCTCCCACTTAGCACTTTGCTTTAACGTCCATAAGTTGGACGCTCCACTAGCTCAATCTTCTGCTATGTGGGGATCTTCCAAGAGGAAGATCTCAAGCTCCTTGTTTTTCTGCATCTTCTCGCCATGGTATAGCTTCAGGCGTTGTCCATTAACCTTAATAAGTTCAGAGCTTGAAGGATGGCTTAGGTGATAAACTCCGTATGGTTCGGCCTTCTCTACTCTGTATGGACCTTCCCATCTTGATCTCAACTTACCTGGCATGAGCCTTAGTCGAGATTTGTAAAAGAGGACTAAATCCCCAGGTTGGAACTCTTTCTTCTTGATATTTTGATCATGTACAGCCTTCATATTTTCCTTGTATATTCTGGAGTTTTCATAAGCTTCTAGGCGAAGGCTCTCCAGTTCATGCAGTTGCAACTTCCTTTCAGCTCCGGATTTCTCAATTCCCATGTTGCACTCCTTAACTGCCCAAAAAGCTCTGTGTTCTACTTCAACTGGGAGATGACAAGCTTTTCCATAAACCAAGCGGAAAGGACTCATCCCAATGGGTGTCTTGTATGCTGTTCTATATGCCCAGAGTGCATCTTGTAGCCTGGCGCTCCAGTCTTTTCTATGAGGCTTTACTATCTTTTGCAAGATACGCTTAATTTCTCTGTTTGACACCTCGGCTTGCCCATTAGTTTGGGGATGGTAAGCTGTTGCAACTTTATGAATTATCCCATGCTTCTTCATTAATCCTGTTAGTCTCCTGTTACAAAAATGGGTGCCTTGATCGCTCACGATTGCTCGTGGTGATCTGAAGCGACATATAATATGGTTTCTCACAAAGGAAACAACAGTGTTAGCATCATCAGTGCGGGTAGGAATTGCTTCCACCCATTTGGAAACATAATCCACAGCTAACAATATATAAAAATATCCATTAGAATTTGGAAATGGACCCATGAAGTCAATGCTCCAAACATCAAAAATTTCACAGAAAAGCATAATTTGTTGAGGCATCTCATCCCTCCTGGATATATTACCAAATTTCTGGCATAGGAGACAAGATTTACAAAACTCAGCAGCGTCTCAAAAAAGAGTAGGCCACCAGAATCCACAGTCTAAGATCTTTCTAGCTGTTCTTTGAGGACCAAAATGTCCTCCACTCTCAGATGAGTGAGAGGCCTCTAAAATGGACTGAAATTCTGATTGAGGTACACAACGTCTAATTACTTGATCAGCGCCACATCTTCATAAATATGGGTCATCCCATATATAATATTTAGACTCGCTTTTCAGCTTGTCTCTTTGATGCTTAGAAAAATTTGGAGGAAATGTGTGGCTAACTAAATAATTAGCAACAGGTGCATACCAAGGGACTACCTCAGATACTACTTGCAGGTTATCAAAAGGAAAATTATCATCTATAGGAGTAGAATCATGCTTAATATGCTCAAGGCGACTCAAGTGGTCTGCCACTAAATTCTGATTACCACTCCTATCCTTTATTTCTAAATCAAATTCTTGTAACAGCAATATCCAACGTATAAGTTTTGGTTTGGACTCCTTTTTAGCTAATAGATACTTTAAAGCTGCATGGTCCGAATACACTACTACTCTAGTACCAAGTAAATAAGCTCGGAATTTATCATGAGAAAAAACAATAGCAAGAAGCTCTTTCTCAGTAGTAGTATAGTTGGACTGGGCATTGTCTAAAGTCTTAGACGCATAAGCAATAACGAAAGGATCCTTACCTTCACGCTGAGCCAGCGCTGCTCCTACTGCATGGTTTGAAGCATCGCACATGATTTCAAACGGCTGGCTCCAGTCTGGTCCTCTCACAATTGGAGCTTGAGTCAGAGCAGTCTTCAGCTTATCAAACGTTTGTTTGCAATCCTTACTGAACTCGAACTCAATATCCTTCTGCAGTAATCTGGATAAGGGAAGTGTGACCTTACTAAAGTCCTTAATAAATCTCCTGTAAAAACCTGCATGGCCAAGGAACGAACAGACTTTCCTCACAGAAGAGGGGTAAGGTAAACTAGAAATAACATTCACCTTTGCTGGGTCTACAGAAATGCCATTATTAGATACCACATGTCCTAATACAATTCCTTGTTTTACCATAAAGTGACATTTTTCGAAATTTAATACAAGGTTTGTATTAACACATCTATCTAATATTCTAGATAATCCATCTAAGCAAAGGCTAAAAGAATCACCAGAAATGCTAAAATCGTCCATAAAAACTTCCATACAGTCCTCAATGAGATCAGAGAAAAGACTCATCATGCACCTTTGGAAAGTAGCTGGTGTATTGCACAAGCCAAAGGGCATTCTCTTGTAAGCATAAGTCCCAAAAGGACATGTAAAAGTAGTCTTTTCCTGATCCTCATGAGCTATATGAATATAGAAATAACCTGTGTAACCATCTATAAAAAGCAATAATGTGATTTACCTGACAGGCGATCCAGCATTTGATCAATGAATGGAAGTGGGTAGTGATCCTTACGGGTAGCTTGGTTGAGACGCTTGTAATCAATGCAGACTCTCCAAGCATTCTGAACTCTAGTTGCTATGAGCTCTCCATGCTCATTCTTCACTGTAGTGACTCCAGACTTCTTGGGCATCACTTGTACTGGGCTTACCCATTCACTGTCTGAAATGGGATATATGATACCGGCTTCCAATAGTCTGGTCACTTCCTTTTTGACAACTTCCAAGATGGTGGGATTCAATCTTCTTTGGGGTTGACGGACAGGTCTTGCTCCCTCTTCTAAAAATATTCTGTGCTCACATACTTGAGGGTTGATGCCTACTATGTCTGCCAAGCTCCACCCAATTGCCTTCTTATGCTTTCTCAGCACATCAAGTAACTGCTCTTCTTGTTGAGAAGTAAGTTCCCTTGCAATGATAACTGGAAATCTCTGCTCATCTTTAAGATAAGCATATTTGAGATGTTGAGGGAGGGGTTTCAATTCTAACTTTTGATCATGGGCAGGCTCTGGATTATCTGGAGCTTGTGAAAATGACGGAGTGCCCTCATTGTCAGTTAAGAGGGTCCCCACACTTGGACCTTGTCCAGTGTGCCTCTCTTCTAACTCTTCCTTGTGAACTTCAGCTACAGTTTCATCTATGACATCACACTGAAAGATAGAACGATCTTCTGGGGGGTTGTCAATGATTCCGTTCAGATTGAAGATTACTATGCGGCCATCTATTTCAAAGGAGTATGTTCTTGAAAAAGCATCCAATTTGAATTTTGATGTCTTCAGGAATGGTCTTCCAAGTAGGATTGATGATGGCTTATCTGAATTATTATGGGGCATCTCCAAGATATAAAAATCAGTGGGAAATGTAAGCCCTTTAATGTTCACCAAAACATCTTCAGCAACTCCAGCCACTGTAATAATGCTTTTATCTGCTAACACAAAACGAGCTGCCGACCTTTTTAAGGGAGGAAGCCTCAAAATATCATATATAGACAAAGGCATTATACTGACATATGCTCCTAAATCACACATGCAATCATAAATTACTACACCACCAATAGTACAGCTAACTATACAAGGACCTAGATCACTACATTTTTCAGGTAATCCTCCCATTAAAGCAGATATAGAACTACCTAAAGGAATAGTTTCTAATTCATTAATTTTGTCTTTATGGATACATAAGTCTTTTAGAAACTTTGCATATTTAGGTACTTGCTGAATAACATCAAAAAGAGGAACAGTTACCTCAACCTTTTTGAATATTTCTACCATTTTGGGGTCGGGTTCCAGCTGCTTCCTGGGCTTCCTTGCAAGTTGTGGAAATAGAATGGGAGTAGTGTTTTCTGTGGTGTTTGCGCCGTTTGGTGCTTCCTCCTGTGGTTGAGCTATTTCTTCTTCAGCTATGTCCTGTATGTCCTCTTCCTCCTCAACATCTTCTATTTCTACTACCTCTTCAGCTGAGGTGTGTTTTAGTGGGCTTGGTTCCTCCTGATTCCTCTCCTACAGTGTGGTTCCAGACCTTAAGGTGATGGCATTAATGCCTCCCTTTGGATTGGGTAATGGTTGAGAAGGGATTCCAGTGGAGCTTGAAGGTTGGTTACTGGAATTTTACGTTGATCCAATCTGTGAGATAAGAGCTTGCAAAGTAGAGGTGAGACCATTCAAACTGGCATTAATACTATTCATGATGTTACTCTCCATGGTCTGTTGTCTTCGCTCGAAAGATTGTAGTAGCTCTTCATTAGGAGATAAAGAAGAATGAGTAAATTGAGAGGTCTGCTGTTGATTGTTCTGTGGTCCTTGGTTTTGCCTCAGGTGAGGTGCTCTGTAAGGTTGATTCTGCTGCCTGTTGTTGTTATTATTCCATCTCTGATTTCCCTGATTATCTCTGCCTCCTCTGTTATTGTTGTCCCTCCAATTCTGGTTAGAATTGTCCTGCCATCCATGGTTATTATTTCGACTTTGATTGTACCCTTGGTTGGGGCGGTCATAGAAGTTATGAGTGGATGCCACCATGTTGTCTTCTTGTTGGAGCTGCAGGTATTCATCAGTGTAATGGCTATAATCAGTACAGATTCTGCAAACTCTCTGTGGGACTAGTTGTTGGTTTTGCTGTGGTGGAGGGGGTTGAACTTGCTGAGCTTGTTATTGATTCAATTGCATCTGCTTCAGCAAGTTAGTCATCTCACATATACTTTGAGTTAGAGCAGCAGTCTCTCTATTAGAGGATACTTCTGCAACGGCTTTTGAACGGCCTTGCTTTTGCTTGTGGTTCCTAGTAGATTCAGCTAAATCACTGATCAATTGCCAAGCCTCATCAGTGGTCTTGTACTTCTTCATAGACCCATTGCTAGCACTTTCCAATGTGGTCTTATCTTGGGGCCTCATGCCCTGTGTGATATAGCTAAGTAACACTATCTTGTCAATCATGTGGTGGGGGCATGCTTCCAGAAGATTATTGAAGCGCTCCCAGTATTCAAAGAGAGTCTCATTGTCATCCTAAACAATTGTGGAAATATCATTCCTCAGTTTATCCTGCCATGTCTTCTGCACGTAAAACAACCGAATTAGTAGAACGGGGGATGGTTTCTTCCTCAAGTTCACTTTTAGATCTGCCCTCAGAGTGGACTAACCGATGCTGTTCTCACCTTATTCGTGAAATAGTCCTTTCGATTTCAGGATCGAATATTAGCAAGCGCGGATCAGGAAGTGAACGCGTCATTTGACGAAAGAAACATGCAGCTCATAGTAGCAAAATAAAATAAAATGCAAATAAATAAATTCTAATTAATAACTTTAGCACTCTATTGCAACTCCCCAGCAACGGCGCCAAAAATTAATAATGCACAGAAGTTGGTGAATTAAAAATTATTAAAATAGTTACGTTGCAAGTATAGTCCTTAACTCACCGAAAATCTGCCTATCAATTTAGAAATATGTCACAGAGAGTTTAAATTAAAAATTACTGGGAGTTTAAGTCCCAGGTTATCTCCCAACGAGTTGCAGAAAAGTGTGCTATTTTATTAATCAGATGTTCCAAGAAGTTGAGTTAAGTAGGTGATGCACGGAAAACTTGTCTCATAACAAAATTCCTTCGGCAAGTGTACCGAATTTGTCGTCAAGTAAAAACTCACAATAGAGTGAGGTCGAATCCCACAAGGATTGTGATGAGCGGATATTTTATATGCTTTTTGGGGGTAATTTCATATAGTTTTTAGGATATTCTAGTTAGTTTCTAGTTTATTTCCATTAGTTTTTAGGAAAAATTCATATTTCTGGACTTTACTATGAGTTGTGTGTTTTTCTATGATTTCAGGTATTTTTCTGGCTGAAATTGAGGGAGCTGAGCAAAAATCTGATTCAGGTTGAAAAAGGACTGCTGATGTTGTTGGATTCTGACCTCCCTGCACTCAAAGTGGATTTTCTGGAGCTACAGATACTCAATTGGCGCACTCTCAATTGCGTTGGAAAGTAGACATCCAGGGCTTTCCAGCAATCTATAATAGTCCATACTTTGCTCAAGGATAGATGACGTAAACTGGCGTTCAACGCCAGTTCTCTGCCCAATTCTGGCGTCCAGCACCAGAAAAGGATTAAAAGTTGGAGTTCAACGCCAGAAATGGATCCAAACCTGGCGTTGAACGCCCAAAACAGCCTTATGCACGTGAAATGTTTAAGTCTCAGCCCCAGCACACACCAAGTGGGCCCCAGAAGTGGATCTCTGCACCATCTGTCATAGTCTACTCACTTTTTGTAAACCTAGGCTACTAGTTTACTATTTAAACAACTTTTAGAGACTTATTTTGTATCTCATGACATTTTTAGATCTGAACTTTGTACTCTTGGACGGCATGAGTCTCTAAACTCCATTGTTGGGGGTGAGGAGCTCTGCTGTGTCTCGATGAATTAATGCAAGTATTTCTGTTTTCCATTCAAACATGCGTGTTCCTACCTAAGATATCCATTCGTGCCTAACTATGGAAAAGGTGATGATCAGTGACACTCATCACCTTCCTCAATCCATGAATGTGTGTCTAACAATCACCTCCGTTCTACATCAGATTGAATGAATATCTCTTAGATTCCTTAATCAGAATCTCCGTGGTATAAGCTAGATTGATGGTGGCATTCATGAGAATCCGGAAAGTCTAAACCTTGTCTGTGGTATTCCGAGTAGGATTCTGGGATTGGATGGCTGTGACGAACTTCAAACTCGCGAGTGCTGGGCGTAGTGACAGACGCAAAAGGATAGTAAATCCTATTCCGGTACGACTGAGAACCTGCAGATGATTAGCCGTGCGGTGACAGTGCACTTGGACCCTTTTCACTGGAAGGATGGATGGTAGCCATTGACAACGGTGATCCACCTACACACAGCTTGCCATAGGAGGACGTGCGTGCGTGAATCAGAAGACAGAGGAAAGCAGAGATTCTGAAGACAAAGCATCTCCAAAACTCCAACATATTCTCCATTACTGCATAACAAGTAACCTTTAATCCATGCTCTCTTGTTTGTTCGCAATTCAACTGATAAATATAATTGACTTCCTGACTAAGAATTGCAAGATAACCATAGATTGCTTCTAACCAACAATCTTCGTGGGATTCGACCCTTACTCACGTAAGGTATTACTTGGACGACCCAGTGCACTTGCTGGTTAGTTATGCGAAGTTGTGAAGATATGTTTAGACCATGGTTCTGTGCATCCGTTTTTGGTGCCATCGCCAGGAAATCAATTTCGAACAATAATTCACAACCTGAGTAACAATTTCGCATACCAAGTTTTTGGCGCCGTTGCCGGGGATTGTTCGAGTTTGAACAACTGACGGTTTATTTTGTTGCTTAGATTAGGAAAATTTTTCTTTTTGGTTTAGAATCTAATATTATTGTTCTTGGTTAAAAAATATCCTTCTTCAAAATTAGTGTTACATTTACTGCCCAATTGGCTAGAGCGTTGGTCTAAGTCCGTGGCAGTTTGGTACACTCTTTTTAAAATCTTTTTCAAAAAATAATATTTTCTCTATTAAATTTTGTGCCAAACTTTAAGTTTGGTGTTTTCTTGTTGATTTCCCTTTGATTTTCGAAAGTTTTAGTTGGTTTTCTAAAAATTTTAAGTTTGGTGTTCCTTGGTGTTTTCTCTCCAAAATTTTCGAAAACAAGGAGCATTAGAACTAAAAATTTTAAGTCTTGTGCTATTTTATTGTTTTTCTCTTTCCCCACTGGTGCACGAAATTGTGATGTCCAGGCTCGAACAATCCCTGGTAATGGCTCCAAAGCTTGGTGCTTTGATCTTAATTCATAATTATCACAACTTCGATACAACTAACCAGCAAGTGCACTGGGTCGTCCAAGTAATACCTTACGTGAGTAAGGGTCGAATCCCACGGAGATTGTTGGTATGAAGCAAGCTATGGTCACCTTGTAAATCTCAGTCAGGCGGATATAAAGTGATAATGGTGTTTTCAAATATTATATAATAAAATAGGGATAGAGATACTTATGTAAATCATTGGTAGGAATTTCAGATAAGCGAATGGAGATGCTTTTCGTTCCTCTGAACCTCTGCTTTCCTGCTATCTTCATCCAATCAGTCTTACTCATTTCCATGGCTGGCTTTATGTAAGGGCATCACCGTTGTCAGTGGCTACATCCCCTCCTCTCAGTGAATAATATGCTCACGCACCCTGTCACGGCACGGCTATTCATCTGTCGGTTCTCGATCATGCTGGAATAGGATTCACCCTCCTTTTGCGTCTGTCACTAACGCCCAGCACTCGCGAGTTTGAAGCTCGTCACAGTCATTCAATCATTGAATCCTACTCGGAATACCACAGACAAGGTTTAGACTTTCCGGATTCTCTTGAATGCCGCCATCATTCTAGCTTACGCCACGAAGATTCCGGTTAGGAGATCTAAGAGACACTCATTCTAGCTTAATTCATGTAGAACAGAAGTGTTTGTCAGGCACGCGTTCATAAGGGGGAAGGATGATGAGCGTCACACATAATCATCACCTTCATCACGTTCTTGGGTGCGAATGGATATCTTAGAAGAGAAATAAGAAGAATTGAATAGAAAACAGTAGTACTTTGCATTAATCTTTGAGGAACAGCAGAGCTCCACACCTTAATCTATGGAGTGTAGAAACTCTACCGTATGAAAATACATAAGTGAAGGTCCAGGCATGGCCGTGTGGCCAGCCCCTATGGTCTAAGAACAATGCGTTCAAAGATGATCCTAAGATCCTAAGATGATCAAAAGATCTCAAATACAATAGTAAGAGGTCCTATTTATAATAAACTAGTCACTAGGGTTTACATGAGTAATTAATTGATGGATAAATCCACTTCCTGGGCCCACTTGGTGTGTGTTTGGGCTGAGCCTGAGTGTTGCACGTGTAGAGGTCATTTGTGGAGTTGAACGCCAATTTCTGTGCCAGTTTGGGCGTTCAACTCTGGTTTTGGATCCTTTTCTGGCGCTGGACGCCAGATTTGGGCAGAAGGCTGGCGTTGAACGCCAGTTTACGTCGTCAATTCTTGGCCAAAGTATGGACTATTATATATTTCTGGAAAGCCCTGGATGTCTACTTTCCAACGCAATTGGAAGCGCGCCATTTCGAGTTCTGTAGCTCCAGAAAATCCACTTTGAGTGCAGGGAGGTCAGAATCCAACAGCATCAGCAGTCCTTTTTCAACCTCTGAATCTGATTTCTGCTCAAGTCCCTCAATTTCAGCCAGAAAGTACCTGAAATCACAGAAAAACACACAAACTCATAGTAAAGTCCAGAAATGTAAATTTAACATAAAAACTAATGAAAACATCCCTAAAAGTAACTAGATCCTACTAAAAACATACTAAAAACAATGCCAAAAAGCGTATAAATTATCCGCTCATCACCCACTAAATTCAAAAATATCTTTTCTCTCTAATTTTAAAACAAATTTTTGAAAATTATTTTTAAAAAAAAAATTCAAATTTTTTTTTAAAATTTAAAATCTTTTCTAAATCATATCTTTTTCAAAACTTCCTTACCACTTTCTCTCCCCTCATTTTTTCGAAAATCTTCACCTATTTTTATTTATTTTATTTTAATTTATTTTATTTTCGAAATAAATAAATAAATAATAAATAAATAAAAATAAAAATATTTTTATCATCTGTCTTTCTCCGTCATGGATCTAAGTGGAAATGAACAGTCCAGGAGGACTCTGGGGTCATATGCTAACCCCTCTACTGCTTCATATGGGAGTAGTATCTGCATACCCTCCATTGGAGTCAATAGCTTTGAGTTGAATCCTCAGCTCATTATCATGGTGCAGCAAAGTTGCTAGTATTTCGGTCTTCCACAGGAAGAACCTACAGAGTTTCTGGCACAATTTTTACAAATTGCTGATACAGTACATGATAAGGAAATAGATCAGGATGTCTACAGACTATTACTGTTTTCATTTGCTGTAAAAGATCAAGCTAAGAGGTGGTTAAATAACCAACCTAAGGCCAGCATAAGGACATGGAAACAGCTGATAGAAAAATTCCTGAATCAATACTTTCCCCCAAAACGGATGACACAGCTAAGGCTGGACATCCAAGGCTTTAAACAAGGAGATAAGGAATCTCTTTATGATGCCTAGGAGAGATACAGAGAGATGCTACGAAAATGCCCCTCTGAAATGTTTTCAGAGTGGGTTCAGTTAGACATCTTCTATTATGGGCTTGCAGAAGGAGCTCAGATGTCTCTAGATTACTCAGCTGGTGGATCTATCCACATGAGAAAGACAATTGAAGAGGCTCAAGAGCTCATTAATACAGTTGCCAGGAATCAGCATCTGTACCTAAGCAGTGACCCTTCCATGAAAGAAGAGGTTAAAACAGTAACTGCTGAACTCAGCCCTGTAAAACAAGCTGCTGAATTCAATCAGCAATTGGACTTTCTAACAAAGCAGTTAGCCGAATTCAAGGATAAACTACAAGAGACAAGGATGGCTAATATAAATATGGAAGAACAATCGAAGCAAACAAAGCAGCAGCAGTCAAGGCAAATAACAGAAGAATGCCAAGCAGTTCAATTAAGAAGTGGGAAAACATTAAATACCCCACCTCAAGGCAGCAAAAAGCTAAGAAATGAGCAAACCATCCAAAATTCACCTGAGGACAGTAAAAGCCCAGGGAAAAGTAATTCTGGAACTAAAACGCCAGAAATTTGGTGGAAGGCTGGCGCTGAACGCCCATACCATGCTCAGGACTGGCGTTCAATGCCAGAAACAAGGCAGGATTGGCGTTCAACGCCAGAAATAGGCAAGGATCTGGCGTTGAACGCCCAAAATCGGCAAGATCTGGCGCTGAACGCCCAAAATGGGCACAGTTCTGGCGTTCAGACGCCAGGAACAGACAAGGAGTTGGCATCTAACATCACTCCAGTTTCTAACCCTGGCACTCAATTGCCAGTGAGGGATCAGACACACACAAATGCTGAAAGCAACCCCTCTAAAAAGGCTTCTTCAACCACTTCTGTAGGCAATAAACCTACAGCAACTAAGGTTGAAGAATATAAAGCCAAGATACCTTATCCTCAAAAACTCCGGAAAGAGGAGCAGGATAAACAATTTGCTCGCTTTGCAGATTATCTCAGGACTCTTGAAATAAAGATTCCATTTGCAGAGGCACTTGAGCAAATACCTTCTTATGCCAAGTTCATGAAAGAGATCTTGAGTCATAAAAAGGATTGGAGAGAAACAGAAAGAGTTCTCCTCACTAAAGAATGCAGTGCAGTCATTCTAAAAAGCTTTCCTGAAAAGCTTAAAGACCCTGGGAGTTTTCTGATACCATGCATATTAGAAGGTAATTGCACTAAGACAGCTCTGTGCAATCTTGGGGCAAGCATCAACCTAATACCTGCATCCACTGTCAGAAAGCTTGGCTTAACTGAAGAAGTTAAACCAACCCGGATATGTCTCCAACTTGCTGATGGCTCCACTAAATACCCATCAGGCGTGATTGAAGACATGATTGTCAAAGTTGGGCCATTCGCCTTTCCCACAGACTTTGTTGTGCTGGAAATGGAGGAGCACAAGAGTGCTACTCTCATTCTAGGAAGACCCTTCCTAGCAACTGGACGATCCCTCATTGACGTCCAACAGGGGGAAATAACCCTGAGAGTCAATGATGATGAGTTTAAGTTGAACGCTGTCAAAGCCATGCAGCATCCTGACACATCAAAAAACTGCATGAAAGTTAATCTTATTGACTCTTTGGTAGAAGAGATCAACATAGCTGAGAGTCTCGAATCAGAGTTGGAAAACATCTTTAAAGATGTTCAGCTTGATTTAGAGGATTCAGAGGACATGAAAGAGCCTCTGAAATTTCTTTTGGAAGAAGAAAAACCTCCTAAACCCGAGCTCAAGCCATTACCACCATCCTTGAAATATGCATTTCTGGGAGAAGGTGACACTTTTCCAGTGATCATAAGCTCTGCCTTAAATTCACAAGAAGAGGAAGCACTTATTCAAGTGCTAAGGACACACAAGACAGCTCTTGGGTGGTCCATAGGTGACCTTAAGGGCATAAGCCCAGCTAGATGCATGCACAAAATCTTATTGGAGGATAATGCTAAACCAGTGGTTCAACCACAGAGACGGCTAAATCCAGCCATGAAGGAAGTGGTACAGAAAGAGGTCACCAAATTACTAGAGGCTGGGATTATTTATCCTATTTCTGATAGCCCCTGGGTGAGCCCTGTCCAAGTCGTCCCAAAAAAGGGAGGCATGACAGTGATTCATAATGAAAATAATGAACTGGTTCCTACAAGAACAGTTACAGGGTGGCGCATGTGTATTGACTACAGAAGGCTCAATACAGCCACCAGAAAGGATCATTTTCCTTTACCATTCATAGACCAGATGCTAGAAAGACTAGCAGGTCATGATTATTACTGCTTTTTGGACGGCTACTCAGGCTATAACCAGATTGCAGTAGATCCTCAGGATCAAGAGAAAACAGCATTCACATGTCCATCTGGAGTGTTTGCTTATAGAAGGATGCCATTTGGGCTGTGTAATGCGCCTGCAACCTTCCAGAGATGCATGCTCTCTATTTTCTCTGATATGGTGGAAAAATTTCTGGAAGTCTTCATGGATGACTTCTCAGTATATGGAGACTCATTCAGCTCCTGTCTTGATCACCTGAAACTTGTTCTGAAAAGATGCCAAGAGACCAACCTAGTTTTAAACTGGGAAAAATGTCACTTCATGGTGACTGAAGGGATTGTTCTTGGGCATAAAATCTCAAACAAGAGAATAGAGGTGGAACAAGCAAAAATAGAGGTAATTGAAAAATTACCACCACCTGTCAATGTTAAGGCAATCAGAAGCTTTCTGGGGCATGCAAGATTCTATAAGAGGTTTATAAAGGAGTTTTCAAAAATCGCAAAACCTCTAAGCAATCTGCTAGTTGCTGACACGCCATTTGTGTTTGACACAGAGTGCCTGCAGGCATTTGAAACGCTGAAAGCTAAGCTGGTCACAGCACCAGTTATTTCTGCACCAGACTGGACATTACCATTTGAGCTAATGTGTGATGCCAGTGATCACGCCATTGGTGCAGTGTTGGGACAGAGGCACGACAAGCTTCTGCACGTCATTTATTACGCTAGTCGCGTTCTAAATGATGCCCAGAAAAATTACACAACCACAGAAAAAGAATTACTTGCAGTGGTTTACGCCATTGACAAGTTTAGATCATACTTAGTAGGATCAAAAGTGATTGTGTATACTGATCATGCTCCTCTTAAATATCTACTCACAAAGCAGGATTCAAAACCCAGGCTCATCAGATGGGTGTTGCTTCTGCAAGAGTTTGATATAGAAATAAGAGACAGAAAAGGGACAAAGAACCAAGTGGCTGATCATCTGTCCCGGATAGAGCCAGTAGAAGGGACGCCCCCCTCTTTTGAGATCTCTGAGACTTTTCCGGATGAGCATTTATTTTCCATTCAGGAAACACCATGGTTTGCCGATATTGCAAACTATAAAGCTGCAAGGTTCATACCCAAGGAGTACAACAGGATACAAAAGAAGAAATTAATTACTGATGCAAAGTACTACTTATGGGATGAACCCTATCTCTTTAAGAGATGTGCAGACGGAATAATCCGTAGGTGTGTGCCTAGAGAAGAAGCACAGAGGATCCTGTGGCATTGCCATGGATCTCAATATGGAGGCCATTTCGAAGGTGAGCGAACAGCCACCAAGGTCCTCCAATGTGGCTTCTATTGGCCCACACTCTATAAAGATTCCCGAGAGTTTGTACGTAACTGTGACAGTTGCCAAAGAGCTGGTAATCTGCCTCATGGTTACGCCATGCCTCAACAAGGAATCTTGGAAATTGAGTTGTTTGATGTATGGGGAATTGACTTCATGGGACCTTTCCCACCATCATACTCAAACACTTATATTCTGGTGGCAGTTGACTATGTATCAAAATGGGTTGAGGCCATTGCCACACCCACCAATGATACTAAAACAGTGCTGAAGTTCCTCCAGAAACATATCTTTAGCAGGTTTGGTGTCCCTAGAGTACTAATCAGTGATGGGGGCACTCACTTCTGCAATAAACAGCTTTACTCTGCCATGGTTCGGTATGGAATTCGCCATAAGGTGGCTACTCCATATCATCCACAAACTAATGGGCAAGCTGAAGTCTCTAACAGAGAATTAAAGAGAATCCTAGAACGGACAGTAAGTACCCGTAGAAAGGATTGGGCACGGAGCTTGGATGATGCTCTGTGGGCTTACAGAACAGCATTCAAGACCCCTATAGGGACCTCTCCATACCAACTTGTGTATGGTAAGGCATGTCACCTGCCCGTGGAACTGGAACATAAAGCCTACTGGGCAACCAGATTCCTAAACTTTGATGCCAAATTAGCGGGAGAAAAAAGATTGCTCCAGCTAAATGAGCTAGAGGAATTCAGATTCACAGCTTTTGAAAATGCCAAGCTTTATAAAGAGAAATAAAAAAAGTGGCATGACAGAAAGCTGTCATTTAGAATCTTTGAGCCAGGACAGAAGGTTTTGCTGTTCAACTCTAGACTCAGGCTATTCCTCGGGAAATTGAAATCCCGGTGGAGGGGACCATACGTGATCACAAGTGTATCACTATATGGTTATGTGGAGCTTCAAGATAATGATTCTGATAAGAGGTTCATTGTCAATGGACAGAGAATCAAGCACTATCTTGAAGGCAACGTTGAGCAAGAGTGCTCAAGGCTGAAGCTAGACTAAAAGCTCAGCAAGGTCCAACTAAAGACAATAAAGAAGCGCTTGCTGGGAGGCAACCCAGCCATGGGGCATCAATCCTCTAAGCATTTTGCCCTATTTTTATTTTTATTTATTTATATAGAGTTCATTGATAACAAGGTAAAGAATCAATTGCATAAGTTCACAGGGTTACAGAAGGAATCTGCACATAAAACAGAGAAAAAGAGCTCACTGGCAAGAAAACGCCAGTAAGAGCCTATTTTGGGCGTTCAGCGCCCAAAAGGGGCAGCCAGTGGGCGCTGAACGCCAGTAAGGATAGCAATCTGGTGTTCAACGCCAGAAAAGGGCAACAACTGGGCGTTGAACGCCCAGGAGAACAGCATTTGGGTGTTGAACGCCCAAAACAGGCAGTGTTTGGGCGTTCAAACGCCAGGATAGTGGGGAGGAGGTAAAAATCATTCTTCTTCATATTTTTTCATTCTAATCTTAAAATTCCATGTTTTTAATTCATGATTTCTTGCATAAACATGTTAAGAACCCTGATTTCTAAAATCCCTAATTTCTAAAGACCCTACCTTAAAAATATCAAATGTATCTTAATCCATAAGCACAAACCCTCTTTTGCAAATTCAATCCAACTCTTTTTCAAATTTTCAAAACAAATCTATTTTTTTCAACTAATATCTTTTTCAAATCTCCACATTATATTTTTCAAAATCTAGATTTATCTTTTTCAAAAAATTTTCATATCTTTTCAATTTTAAACTATATCCTCCCTTATCATATCTTCTATCTTATCTTTTCCAAATCAATCTTTTTATCATATCTTTTCAAAATTTTCGAACCCACCCCCTCCCTTTATATATGGGTTCGGCCTCCCCCCCTTCCATCAACAATTGCACCTAGCTCTCCTTCTATCCCTCTCCTTTCTTTTCTTTTGCTTGAGGACAAGCAAACCTCTAAGTTTGGTGTGTTTATCCGCGATCACTAAGATCATGGCTCCTAAAGGAAAACAACCCACTCCAAGAGGCAAGAAAGAGAGCGTTCCAAAACCACTTTGGAATCAAGAGAAGTTCTTATCTAAAGAACATTCAGACCATTATAACAAAATAATGGGTCTGAGATCAGTGATCCCGGAAGTTAGATTTGATCTGAAAGAAGATGAATATCCGGAGATCCAGGAGCAAATTCGAATCAGGAACTGGGAAGTCCTAGCTAATCCTGAAACGAAAGTAGGGAGGAACATGGTTCAGGAGTTCTATGCTAATATGTGGCAAACTAACAAGCAGAAACTATCTGGGAATGCTTTCTATGACTATCGGACCGTGGTCAGAGGAAAGATTGTTCATACCCACCCTGACAGGATCAGGGAGATCTTAAAGCTACCTCAGCTGAAAGATGATCCAGACTCCTTCAACAGGAGAATGATGAGAACAGACAAGGGCCTGGATAAGATTCTAGAGGACATATGTATCCCTGGAGCCAGGTGGACCACCAACACAAAGGGTGTCCCAAATCAACTCAAGAGAGAAGATCTCAAACCAGTCGCCAGAGGATGGCTGGACTTCATTGGGCATTCTCTGTTGCCCACTTGCAACCATTCTGAAGTCACTGTTAAAAGAGCAGTGATGATCCATTGCATCATGATGGGAAAAGAAGTGGAAGTTCATCAGCTAATCTCAGCTGAACTCTACAAAATTGCTAACAAAAATTCTAAAGAGGCTAGGTTGGCTTATCCAAGCGTGATTTCTCTGCTCTGCAAGGACGCCGGAGTAAGGATGGGAATAACTGAGTATATCGCAGTTGAGAAACCAATCACCAAAGCATCAATGGAAAAACAACAAGCACAGGATGATCCCACCAAGAAGAAAACACAGGAATTTCTCCCAGAAATCCCTCAATCTGAATACTGGGAGTATCTTGAGACGTCTGTTACCAAGATACGGGAAGCTATGGAACAAATAATAAAAGAACAGAAGGAGCACAGTCAAATTCTTACCTATATGTTTAAAGAATAAGAGGAGCAAGGGCGTGACTTAAAGGAATTGAAGCGCCAGAAGTTATCTCTTGAAGGACCAAGCACCCCACGTATCAGAGGAACATCCACTTCCCAGAACAAAGGTTGTTAAATTCCAATTTTTGCTTTAACTCTGTGATAGTGTCATTATAGAAGTTCACCTTAGGAGTCATATAGTAGTAATTAGTATCTATTTTGATTTTATCTCTAATTAAGCCATAGTTTATTTTTCTCATCATCAGCAAACATGAATAAAATAGTAGATCTTTTGAATAAGTGGCAATAAAATTTCGAGTTTTAATAAGAAAAATTCTAATTAGTTACATGTGGTGGCAATACTTTCTGTCTTCTGAATGAATGCTTGAACAGTGCATATGTCTTTTGAATTTGTTGTTTAAGACTGTTAAATATGTTGGCTCTTGAAAGAATGATGAACATGAGACATGTTATTGATAATCTGAAAAATCATAAAAATGATTCTTGAAGTAAGAAAAAGTAGCAAAAAAAAAAAAGCCAATAGCCCTTAAAACCAAAAGTCAAGGGTAATAAAAAGGATCCCAAGGCTTTGAGCATCAGTGGATAGGAGGGCCTAAGGGAATAAAATCCTGGCCTAAGCGGCTAAACCGAGCTGTCCCTAACCATGTGCTTGTGGCGTGAAGGTGTCAAGTGAAAACTTGAGACTGAGCGGTTAAAGTCAAGGTCCAAAGCAGAAAGAAGAGTGTGCTTAAGAACTCTGGACACCTCTAATTGGGGACTTTAGCAAAGCTGAGTCACAATCCAAAGGGTTCACCCAATTATGTGTCTGTGGCATTTATGTATCCGGTGGTAATACTAGAAAACAAAGTGCTTAGGGCCACGGCCAAGACTCATGAAACAGCTGTGTTCAAGAATCATCATACTGAAATAGGAGAATCAATAACACTATCTGAATTCTAAGTTCCTATAGATGCCAATCACTCTGAGCTTCAATGGATAAAGTGAGATGCCAAAACTGTTCGGAAGCAAAAAGCTACTAGTCCCGCTCATCTAATTGGAATCTGAGCTTCGCTAAAAAACTCTGAGATATTATTGCTTCTCAACCTATTAGTCTTCTATTTTATTTGTCCAGTTGCTTGACAACAAGCAACAGTTTAAGTTTGGTGTTGTGATGAGCGGATATTTTATACGCTTTTTGGGGGTAATTTCATATAGTTTTTAGGATATTCTAGTTAGTTTCTAGTTTATTTCCATTAGTTTTTAGGAAAAATTCATATTTCTGGACTTTACTATGAGTTGTGTATTTTTCTGTGATTTCAGGTATTTTTCTGGCTGAAATTGAGGGAGCTGAGCAAAAATCTGATTCAGGTTGAAAAAGGACTGCTGATGCTGTTGGATTCTGACCTCCCTGCACTCAAAGTGGATTTTCTGGAGCTACAGAAGTCCAATTGGCATGCTGTCAATTGCGTTGGAAATTAGACATCCTGGGCTTTCCAGCAATATATAATAGTCCATACTTTGCTCAAAGATAGATGACGTAAACTGGCGTTCAACGCCAGTTCTCTGCTCAATTCTGGCGTCCAGCACCAGAAAAGGATTAAAAGTTGGAGTTCAATGCCAGAAATGGATCCAAACCTGGCGTTGAACGCCCAAAATAGCCTTATGCACGTGAAATGTTTAAGTCTCAGCCCCAGCACACACCAAGTGGGCCCCAGAAGTGGATCTCTGCACCATCTGTCATAGTCTACTCACTTTTTGTAAACCTAGGCTACTAGTTTAGTATTTAAACAACTTTTAGAGACTTATTTTGTATCTCATGACATTTTTAGATCTGAACTTTGTACTCTTGGACGGCATGAGTCTCTAAACTCCATTGTTGGGGGTGAGGAGCTCTGCTGTGTCTCGATGAATTAATGCAAGTATTTCTGTTTTCCATTCAAACATGCGTGTTCCTACCTAAGATATCCATTCGTGCCTAACTATGGAGAAGGTGATGATCATTGACACTCATCACCTTCCTCAATCCATGAACGTGTGTCTGACAATCACCTCCATTCTACATCAGATTGAATGAATATCTCTTAGATTCCTTAATCAGAATCTCCGTGGTATAAGCTAGATTGATGGCGGCATTCATGAGAATCCGGAAAGTCTAAACCTTGTCTGTGGTATTCCGAGTAAGATTCTGGGATTGGATGGCTGTGACGAACTTCAAACTCGCGAGTGCTGGGCGTAGTGACAGATGCAAAAGGATAGTAAATCCTATTCCGGTACGACTGAGAACCTGCAGATGATTAGCCGTGCGGTGACAGTGCACTTGGACCCTTTTCACTGGAAGGATGGATGGTAGCCATTGACAACGGTGATCCACCTACACACAGCTTGCCATAGGAGGACGTGCGTGCGTGAATCAAAAGACAGAGGAAAGCAGAGATTCTGAAGACAAAGCATCTCCAAAACTCCAACATATTCTTCATTACTGCATAACAAGTAACCTTAAATCCATGCTCTCTTGTTTGTTCGCAATTCAACTGATAAATATAATTGACTTCCTGACTAAGAATTGCAAGATAACCATAGATTGTTTCAAACCAACAATCTCCGTGGGATTCGACCCTTACTCACGTAAGGTATTACTTGGACGACCCAGTGCACTTACTGGTTAGTTATGCGAAGTTGTGAAGATATGTTTAGACCATGGTTCTGTGCATCCATTTTTGGTGCCATCGCCAGGAAATCAATTTCGAACAATAATTCACAACCTGAGTAACAATTTCGCATACCAGATTGATTGATCAAGAAACTTTAATTAGAGGAATATTCTAGTTGGGCGAATCAGAAATTGAGTTGAGAATTGCAGAAAGTTAAATGCGGAAAAGTAAATGGCAGAAAGTAAATTGCAAAATCTTAAATAGGAATGGGGGAATTTCTCATAAATGTAAATGACAGAATTTAAAGAGAATGGGTAAGATCATAAATGGGGAGTTCATTGGGCTTAGGAGATGTTGCATTCTCCGGATCAATCTCATTTACATCTCTTCCTCAATCAATGCACTCATTGATCTCCTTGGCAATCTTAAGTGATTGAATTACAATTTCTTGTAATTCAATCTCTCAAATCTTGATCAATAGCCAATTCCTTAGTCAATTGCTCATGAGAAGAGATGAAGTATGGTCACTGATTATACCACATGCATTTCCCAAATCAAGCATTGAGAGGATTATAGTCACATATCCATCCAAACCCAATTTGGTCCAGCATGAGAAAGCATTTCTAGCTTGATCTCTTCATTCCTCTTCCAAGGTTCAGAAGAGATCCAAGTATGAATTGTTTCTTTTCCAAGATAACTACCCAATTGGATGAAGATTGAAAGCTTTCAAGTAAAATCAAGAGAAAAGATAGAAAAAGAATAATGAAAACTAGTATTGATCCATCAAATTACAACAGAGCTCCCTAACCCAATGAAAGGGGTTTAGTTGTTCATAGCTCTGGAAAGTGAAAACAAAGATGGAGAATACATGAAGAAAACTAGAAGAGCAGAGAAAGTAAAATACAGGAAGTAGTTCTATGCTATTTTCCAACTCCCAGCAACTCTCCAAAATAATTCAAAGCTACTCCTATATATACTACTCTTCTCATCTGCTAGTTGGCTCTTCAAGTCTTGGGCCTTTGGATCTTGAGTTTGAAACAGTTTTCTTCTTCATTTGGGCTTGGCTTTACTTGCAAAGAGAAAGTGTGAAGTGGGCAGAGATTTTAGCTCAGGACGTTAGGGTTGTTAACGTTTAGTGAAAATATGAGTTCAAGAACGTTAGTGACAATCAAGTTTCTCACTAACGTTCCTAAGTAAAAGCCACGTTAACCTCAACGTTAGTGGCACAAACGTTGCCACCAACGTTGCCTCTAGGTCCTTCGCACACGTTATTGGGACTTAAACCCCATTGCTTCTACGTTAGAGCCCACGTCAACTTAGTTAACGTGTCTCTTTAACGTGGGCTTGCCATCCTTCGAGAACGTTAGTGACATTCAACATTGTCACTAACGTTCCAATGTGCCCCCATGTCTCACGTTAGAATCCACGTTAACTAGGTTAACGTGGCTTATAACGTGGCCATGCTTAGCCATCCCCAACGTTAGTGACAATGTTGAGTGTCACTAACGTTGGCTCATCATTCACTCATCCACGTTAGCTTCCAGGTTAACTAAGTTAACGTGGGAGTTAACGTGGCTCATAGTGGCTTGTGTGGCTCCTTCCAACGTTAGTGACAATGTTGAGTGTCACTAACGTTGGCCATCACCTTCTTCTCTCACGTTAGCCTCCACGTTAACTAAGTTAACGTGGAAGTTAACGTGGCTCCTTGGGGTTGTGTGGTTGCTTCCAACGTTAGTGACAATGTTGGGTGTCACTAACGTTGTCGACCACTCTTGCCTCTTCACGTTAGCTTCCACGTTAACCAAGTTAATGTGGGAGTTAACGTGGCATTGTGCACTTAGGCCAACGTTAGTGACAATGTTGAATGTCACTAACGTTTGCTTCCTTTTCCCCTTTTAACGTTAGAGGCCACGTTAGCTAAGTTAACGTGGACTCTAACGTGGCCACTTGTGAGCATTGGCCAACGTTAGTGATAATGTTAAGTGTCACTAACGTTGGCTCAAATTCCCTTCTTCACATTAGAGTTCACGTTAACTTAGTTAACGTGACTCTTAACGTGGGTAATGATGGCTTCGAGAGCGTCATTGGTAGTCACTTTTCTCATTAACTTTGCAAGTTACCTCCCATTCCTTGCTTACTTTGGTCCTGAAATCAGGCAATAGAGTGCATCAAAGTTCTAGTCCAAGTCATGGGTAATGCAGAATACAATTTGTTACTAAAATCATGCAAAATCCTCATGAAATCATGTAAAATGCACAATGTATGCTTGAATCAAGGTGTAAGTGAATATCTACCCAAAACTAGCTTATTTCCTAAGAAAATGCATGAAACTATCCTAAAAATAGTAAAGAAAAGGTTAGTGAAACTGGCCAAAATACCCTGGCATCACAACACCAAACTTAAAGCTTGCTTGTCCCTAAGCAAGTACTGGAACAAGAGAATGATGAATGGGATACCAAGAAAAATGAGTCATTCTTGTGGAAGTCATGTCCCTGATTTTATGGTGGTTTCATGCATAGCAACTTAGGTTCATTCCTGGCTTTCAGACCTTTATCATATCCTAGAATACTCACTATGATTGCATCCCATGAAACTTTAATTTATTGATCCTTTTGCTGTTATTTCAGGGCTTATTTGTGTTCTTAGGCTAAGTGTTCTGTAAAGGGGCAACTCTTTAAAATAAGCTTTCAGCCAACACTCCCGAACCAGTTGGTTCAAGGTGCTAGGTGTTGAAGCACCCCTAAGGACTTACTTGCTCAAGTCTCTCCCCCATACATGCACACCACAGGCATATAGTTTATTCTTTTTCTTTTCTTGAGGCCTTGGTGTCCAGCACCTCTTTGGGTTACTAATGTTCTGTGGTGAAGGTTACTCTTGATAGTGGACTTTCAGCTGATAATCCCAAGTTAGTTAACCCAAGTTACCAAGTGATAAGGCACCCCTAAGAGCTTATTCATCCAAGTAGATCCCTCACACAGGAACACACAGACACATGCTTCAAGATTTAAAACCATTGGTGCCTAGCCTTATTGCTTAGTCTTTTTCTTTTATTCCTCAACTTTGATTGTTCTTTCCCTTTTTCTTATTAGGATCTTCTTATTTAGCTAGTCTCATGGGGTGTGTCTCAAGCATGGTATTCATGACAGATAGTTGTCCTCCCACCTTGTGGTTGAACTAACTTAGCTAACTTATGATCACACCAAAATCTCATGAATGCACTTCCATATTATGAACTCCACTCTGGTCTTTTTTAAAAATAACTCATTCTCTTTTCATTTGATTTAAAGGGACAAACATACAATTAAGTAAGGAGATGGTGTAGTAACATAAAGACTAGCACACAGAGACTTTCTTCGATACCAAAAACTTAAAAGAAAGAATTGAAAAAGGTTTAAACATAACATGGAAGCAAGTTCTATTTCATACAAGATCTTCCTTATTTAAAACATACAGAAAGATGGAACAAAGAAGGAACTCCACCACCTTTTACTCTTGAGGATGTCCATGCTCTCCTTCTTGATTGCTTGTGCTCCCACTTCCCTTGCCTTTTCCAAGCAGCTTCTTCCAGAAACCACCATCTTCCATCTTCTTCTTGAGTGTTTCCTTTTGCTGTTTCACCTTCTTTTCCTCTTGTTCTACAAAATCCTTTTGGACCTCATCATATGTAGGGATGGCATAGTGTAGATGATGCAGATTACTGGACATGTAGTTCAACTTGGCTTAAGTGTTGACGTAGAACTCCTCCCGATGTAATTGCCGTCCTTCATTAAGCACAGTAAACTCATTGAATGTTTTCATCTGGGCTATTTGTCGCTGATTGAGTACCTACCAATGCTTATCTTGACGTTCTTGCCTCTCAGTAACTTGGTGGATGGCTTGAGTTAGCTGGGAGTATTGTTCCTGTTGCTGCTCCATTTGTTGTTTCTTCCACTCTTCTTGTTGGCTCATCCAGTTCAATATTTGCTCTTGTCCTTCCATATGTCTCATTCCCAAATCTTCAATAGCTCTTAGAAGGTGATTCATATTTAAATCGGCTGGGTAACGATGCTCTCCCTGTTGATATTCTTCCTCATGAGACTCCTCTTGGTGGGCTCCTTCCTTTGCTTTTAGTTTCCCTATTTGTGGCCTTCTTTGTTGCTGAGCAAGTGTGATATAGGCCATACGCTGGGTTGTCATTAGCCTCCCTGGGTTAACCCAGTCTGGATTACTATCCTCAAAAACCACTTTGGCCTTTGTGCACAATCGGAGAATGGTGCTGGGGTACCAAAGCCTGGCACCTGATTCAAGCTTCTCAGCTGAATCTTGAATTCCCTCAGCTATAAGTTCATGTACGTTGATTTCTCCACCTTGTACTAGGCAATGTACCATAGTTGCTCGATTAATATTTACCTCTGAATTATTCGCAGCTGGAAGAATAGACCTCCTTACGAGTTCAAACCACCCCTTGGCTTCTGGGCTGAGGTCTCCCCTCTTGATGAACCGAGGTCTCCCATCTCCATACCTCTCCCAGTCCGCTGCTATAACACAGATGTCAGTCACTATCTCAGTGAGCTCATCATTGTCTTGGCTTTTACTTATCCTTGCATGATAGCTAGGCTCATCAAAATATGGTGATTTCAGGTGAAGAGTTCTTATTATAGCATTTGTGCTGAAATCTACCTCCTTTCCTCTTACATAGCTTTTGAAGGTTGGGGTCCTGGTTTTGTCTTCTCTGACCATATTTGCGTAGAAATCTTTGATGAGGTTTGCATTGATCTTTCCCTCTGGATTGGTGAGCAATTGCCACCCTCTTTCTTCAATCTTCTCCCGAATCTGTGGGCATTCGTCTTCATTGATTTGGAAGGTTAACTCGGGCAGTATCTTTTTGAGCTTTATCCGCTCAAATTCTCGTTCATGGAAGGCAGTCTTGAATCTCTTCTCGTCGAAGGGAATGTTCTCCGTTGGTTCCTTCCTCTTCTGCCTCTTGGAACTTGATGATACCATGAATGAAGTTAAAGCAAAACGGGTGTAGTGAAGGGAAGAGATGTGGGGTTTAGAGAGTGGGAGGTTGAAGAATTGGTTGCTGGAAAGTGAAGTGCAAGGGGTATGAATTTTGAATGTGGAGATGGTGTGAATTTGATTCACTTATATAGAGAGGTGATGAAGAGATGAAAGGTGTGGATTGATGGGGTTGGTGTATGATGAACGGATCGGGTTGTGTATGGAGTAAGCACGAGGATTCTCAACTTTATGATGTAGTTAGTTCGCTTTCCAAGTTTGTTCTTCCTCCAATGTTGCATGGCAACCATTCCCAATGCATTCCCCCTTGAGGCACGTGTATAGTGCCCTCTTCATGAAGTGGCTGAACCTTTCTCATTAAATTGTCCAATCAATCTCCTTTAATGCTCCTTTCCTTTCCCTATAAAGATCAAATAAGAAAAGTAAGAAATATCAAAAAGACAATTTAGCCTTTACGGCTATGATTAATAAAGAAAAGAAGAGATTAGATTGTTTATTCATGAACTCCAACTAACTAACTAACTGTGTATCCTTATATGCATTTTGGTAGCACCATGGGGTGACACCAAACCTAATTTGAAGCACTGTGATAAAAAGTTCTGTTCAAAACTCCAAGACTAGCATGCTCTCTGTTACATTCATGCTTTCTTGGTACGCTTTGAACACCAAACTTGTTCTTCACTATATATACTGCAATATAAGAACTTCACCAAGTTTGGGTTGGAATTTATGAATATTGACTTATTTACTAGTAAAAGCTAATAAAACATGGGTTGCCTCCCATGAAGCGCTTCTTTAGCGTCACTAGCTTGACGTTTCTCCTTCATCAGGGAGGTTGATAATGCTTCAAGTCCTCCCCTCTTGCCTTGGACTTATATCCATTGGTTGTATCAATGATCTCCACATGTTCCAAGGAGAGGACTCTGTTAATAGTGAAGACCTTAGGTAACTGAGATGGTACAGTCGGGAGATTAGGGGGGATATCTAGGAAGTAAGCTGAGATCACTTTATCTCCTGGAGAGAAGTCTTCCGTAGGGATCTTCTTGTTCCTCCACCCCCTTGGTACTTTCTTCTTTGTCCCTTTTGATGTTGCCTTGCTCTTTGTGGTTCTTCTTCTAAGGAAATTTTGTTGTTGTCTTCACATGTTTCTGGTGGTTTAGGTTCCTCCAGCTTTTCCTTGAGCTGTGACAACTGCTTATTTCCTTGTTCATTAACCAAGGGCTTTCCCAGTTGGGCTGGTTGTGCTTCAATGTTTGCTTCCTCTGTCAGCATCTCGTTACAATCTGTGCTTGGTTCTTTATTTTCTTGGTCAGCTTCTTGGGAGAGTTTGAAGACATTGAAGCTGAGTTGTTCATCATGGATCCTCAATACTAGCTCCCCTCGCTCCACATCTATGAGTGCTCTGGCTGTAGCTAGGAATGGTCGTCCCAATATGATTGGGTGAGTGTGACTCTTTTCCATGTCCAAGATGACAAAGTCTGTTGGGAGGTAGTATTTCCTAACCTTTAACAACACATTTTCCACCACCCCTATTGCTTGTTTTTGAGTTTTGTCAGCCAGCCTGATGACCACATCTATGGGCAATATCTCATTGATCTGCAGTCTCTTCACCAGGGCTAAGGGCATTAAGTTGATGCTTGCTCCCAAATCGCAGAGTGCTCTATCAAACATTGTTTCTCCTATGGCACAGGGGACATGAAAACTCCCTGGATCTTTTCTTTTTGTAGGCAACTGTGGTTGAATGAGGGCACTGCACCCCTTGTTCATCACTATAGTCTGGCCTCCCTTGAGTGAGTTTTTCCTAGGAAGCAGCTCCTTTATATACTTGATATATGCAGGCATTTGTTGGATAGTCTTGATGAATGGTATGTTGGTGCACGAAAATTACTTCACACTATGTAATTCTGCACAACTAACCAGCAAGTGCACTGGGTCGTCCAACTAATACCTTACGTGAGTAAGGGTCGATCCCACGGAGATTGTTGGCTTGAAGCAAGCTATGGTTATCTTGCAACTCTTAGTTAGGATATTAATTAGTGGCTATCAATTGACTTGCAAATGAACAAGAGAGCATGAATTAAAGGTTACTTGTTATGCAGTAAATGAGAATATGTTGGAGTTTTGGAGATGCTTTGCCTTTTGAATCTCTGCTTTCTCTCTATCTTCTTCTTCACGCACGCACGTCCCTCCTATGGCAAGCTGTGTGTTGGAGGATCACCGTTGTCAATGGCTACCATCCTTCCTTTCAGTGAAAATGGTCCAGGTGCGCTGTCACCGCACGGCTAATCATCTGTAGGTTCTCGATCATACCGGAATAGGATTCGCTATCCTTTTGCATCTGTCACTACGCCCAGCACTCGCGAGTTTGAAGCTCGTCACATTCATCTAATCCCAGAATCCTACTAGGAATACCACAGACAAGGTTTAGACTTTCCGGATTCTCAAGGATGCTGCCAATGGATTCTAGCTTATACCACAGAGATTCCGATTAAGGAATCTAAGAGATACTCATTCAATCTAATGTAGAACGGAGGTGGTTGTCAGACACACGTTCATAGGTTGAGAATGGTGATGAGTGTCACGGATCATCACATTCATCATAATAAGGCGCAAATGAATATCTTAGATAGGAACAAACATGATTGAATAGAAAATAGAAATACTGGCATTAACTCATCGAAGCACAGCAGAGCTCCTCACCCCCGACAATGGAGTTTAGAAACTCATGCCATCAAAAAGTACAAAGTTCAGATCTAAAAATGTCATGAGATACAAAATAAATCTCTAAAAGTTGTTTAAATACTAAACTAGTAACCTAGGTTTACAGAAAATGAGTAAACTATGATAGATGGTGCAGAAATCCACTTCTGGGGCCCACTTGGTGTGTGCTGGGGCTGAGACTAAAGCTTCTCACGTGCATAAGGTTGTTTTGAGCGTTCAACGCCAGCTTTGGATCCAATTCTGGCATTGAACTCCAACTCCTAACTTGTTTCTGGCGCTGGACGCCAGACAACAGCATGGAACTGGCGTTGAACGCTAGTTTACGTCATCTATCCTTGAGCAAAGTATGGACTATTATATATTTCTGGAAGGCCCTGGATGTCTACTTTCCAACGCAATTGGAAGCGTGCCATTTGGAGTTCTGTAGCTCCGGAAAATCCACTTTGAGTGCAGGGAGGTCAGAATCCAACAGCATCAGCAGTCCTTTTTCAGCCTGAATCAGATTTTTACTCAGCTCCCTCGATTTCAGCCAGAAAATACCTAAAATCACAGAAAAACACACAAACTCATAGTAAAGTCCAGAAATATAAATGTTGCCTAAAAGCTACTAAAAATAAACTAAAAACTAACTAAAACACACTAAAAACTATATGAAATTAACCCCAAAAAGCGTATAAAATATCCGCTCATCACAACACCAAACTTAAACTGTTGCTTGTCCTCAAGCAACTAGATAAATAAAATAGAATACAAATAATTTAAGAAGCAATAATATCTCAGAGCTTTTGAGTGAAGCTCAGATTCTAATTAGATGAGCGGGACTAGTAGCTTTTTGCTTCTGAACAGTTGTGGCATTTCACTTTATCCATTGAAGCTCAGAGTGATTGGCATCTATAGGAACTTAGAATTCAGATAGTGATATTGATTCTCCTAGTTTAGTATGTTGATTCTTGAACACAGCTACTTTATGAGTCTTGGCCGTGGCCCTAAGCACTTTGTTTTCCAGTATTACCACCGGATACATAAATGCCACAGACACATAATTGGGTGAACCTTTTCAGATTGTGACTCAGCTTTGCTAAAGTCCCCAATTAGAGGTGTCCAGGGTTCTTAAGCACACTCTTCTTTTTGCTTTGGACCTTGACTTTAACCGCTCAGTCTCAAGTTTTCACTTGACACCTTCACGCCACAAGCACATGGTTAGGGACAGCTTAGTTTAGCCGCTTAGGCCTGGATTTTATTCCTTTAGGCCCTCCTATCCACTGATTCTCAAAGCCTTGGGATCCTTTTTATTTACCCTTGCCTTTTGGTTTTAAGGGTTATTGGCTTTTTTTTCGCTATTTTTTTTTCTGCAAGCTTTGTTCTTTGCTGCTTTTTCTTGCTTCAAGAATCATTCTTATGATTTTTCAGATTATCAATAACATGTCTCATGTTCATCATTCTTTCAAGAGCCAACATATTTAACAGTCTTAAACATCAAATTCAAAAGACATATGCACTGTTCAAGCATTCATTCAAAAGACAGAAAGCATTGCCACCACATGTAAATAATTAGAATGTTCTTATTAAAAACTCGAAAATTATTGCCTCTTATTCTAAAGAAATTCTTCTATTTTATTCATGTTTGATGATGATGAAAAAATTAAATTATAGCTTAATTGGAGATAAAATAAAAAATATAGATACTAATTACTACTATATGACTCCTAAGGTAAAACTAGAATAAGAACAGTTATCACAGAGTTAAGGCTAAGATTGGAATTTAACAACCTTTGTTCTGGGGAGTGGATGTTCCTCTAATCTGCGGGGTGCTTGGTCCTTCAAGAGATAATTTCTGGCGCTTCAATTCCCTTAAGTCGTGCCCTTGCTCCTCCTGTTCTTTAATCAAATAGCAAAGAATGCTACTTTGTTCCTTCTGTTCTTTCATTATTTGTTCCATAGCTTCTTGCATCTTGGTAACTGATGTTTCAAGATACTCCCAGTATTCAGATTGAGGGATTTATGGGAGAAATTCCTGTGTTTTCTTCTTGATGGGGTCATCCTGTGCTTGTTGTTTTTCCATTGATGCTTTGGTGATTGGTCGCTCAATTGAGATATACTCAGTTATTCCCATCCTTACTCCAGCGTCCTTGCAGAGCATAGAAATCAAGCTTGGATAAGCCAACCTGGCATCTTTGGAATTTTTGTTTGCAATTTTGTAAAATTCAGTTGAAATCAGTTGATGAACTTCCACTTCTTTTCCCATCATGATGCAATGGATCATTACTGCTCTTCTAATAGTGACTTCAGAACGGTTGCTAGTGGGCAGCAAAGAATGCCCAATGAAATCCAGCCATCCTCTGGCGACTGGTTTGAGATCTTCTCTTTTGAGTTGATTTGGAACACCTTTCGTGCTGGTGGTCCACCTGGCTCCAAGGATACATATATCCTCTAGAATCTTATCCAGGCCCTTGTCTGTTCTCATCATTCTCCTATTGAAGGAGTCTGGATCATCTTTTAGCTGAGGTAGCTTTAAGATCTCCCTGATCTTGTCAGGATGGGTATGAACAATCTTTCCTCTGACCAAGGTCCGATAGTCATAGATAGCAGATCCAGATAGTCTTTGCCTTTCTGTATGCCACATATTAGCATAGAACTCTTGGACCATATTCCTTCCCACTTTCGATTCAGGATTAGCTAGGATCTCCCAGTTCTTGATTCGAATTTGCTCCTGGATCTCCGGATATTCGTCTTCTTTCAGATCGAATCTAACTTCTGGGATCACTGATCTTAGACCCATTATTTTGTAATAATGGTCTGAATGTTCTTTAGTTAAGAACTTCCCTTGATTCCAAAGTGGTTTTGGAATGCTTTCTTTCTTGCCTCTTGGAGTGGGTTATTTTCCTTTAGGAGCCATGATCTTAGTGATCACGGATAAGCACACCAAACTTAGAGGTTTGCTTGTCCTCAAGCAAAAGGAAAAGAAAGGAGAGGGAGAGAAGGAGAGCTAGGTGCAATGGTGGATGGGAGGGGAGGGAGGCCGAACCCATATTTAAAGGGAGAGGGGGTGGGTTTTCGAAAAATAGGGAGAAAGATAAGATAGATGATATGATCTTTAGAAAAAAAATATGATAAGAAAAGATATGATTTAAAATTGAAAAGATATGAAAGATATTTGAAAAATATGGATTTGGAATTTTGAAAAAGATAGTATGGATATTTGAAAAAGATATTGCTTAGTTGAAAAGATTTTTGAATGAAAAGAGAGAGATTTGTTTTGAAAATTTTGAAAAAGAGTTGAGTTGGATTGAAAAAAAAAGGATTTGTGCTTATGGATTAAGATACATTTAATATTTTTAAAGAAGGGTTTTTAGAAATTAGGGATTTTAGAAATCAGGGTTCTTAACATGTTTATGCAAGAAATCATGAATTGGAACATGAAAATTAGGATTAAAATGAAAAATATGAAAAAAAACAAATTTACCTCCTCTCCACCATCCTGGTGTTTGAACGCCCAAACGCTGTATGTTTTGGGCATTCAATGCCCAAATGCTGCTTCTCCTGGGCGTTCGGTGCCCAGCTGCTGCTTATTTCTGGCGTTGAATGCCAGGAAGTCCTTTGTTACTGGGCGTTTTTCTAAACGCCCAGAACGCTGTAAATCTGGCGTTAAACGCCCAGAAAGAGCTTCTTTCTGGCGTTCAACGCCCAGATGGCTATCCTTACTGGCGTTCAACGCCCAGTGGATGCTTCTGTTGGGCGTTGAACGCCCAAAACAGACTTTTACTGGCGTTTTCTTGCCAGTGAGCTCTTTTTCTCTGTTTTGCGTGCAAAATCCTTCTGTAACCCTGTGAACTTATACAATTGACTCTTTACCTTAGGATCAATGAACTTTATATAAACAAATAAAATCAAGAATAGGGCAAAATGCTTAGAGGAAGTGATGCCCCACGGCTAGGTTGCCTCCCAGCAAGCGCTTCTTTATTGTCTTTAGCTGGACCTTGCTGAGCTTTTAATCTAGCTTCAGCCTTGAGCACTCTTGCTCAACATTGCCTTCAAGATAGTGCTTGATTCTCTGTCCATTAACAATGAACTTCTTATCAGAATTAATATCTTGAAGCTCCACATAACCATATGGTGATACACTTGTAATCACATATGGTCCCCTCCACCGGGACTTCAGTTTCCCGGGGAATAGCCTGAGCCTAGAGTTAAACAACAGAACCTTTTATCCTGGTTCAAAGATTCTAGATGATAGCTTCCTGTCATGCCATTTTTTTTATTTTTCTTTATAAAGCTTGGCATTTTCGAAAGCAGTGAATCTGAATTCCTCTAGTTCATTTAGCTAGAGCGATCTTTTTTCTCCAGCTAATTTGGCATGAAAGTTTAGGAATCTGGTTGCCCAACAGGCTTTATGTTCCAGTTCCACGGGCAGGTGACATGCCTTACCATACACAAGTTGGTATGGAGAGGTCCCTATAGGAGTCTTGAATGCTGTTCTGTATGCCCACAGAGCATCATCCAAGCTTCTTGCCCAATCCTTTCTACGGGTACTTACAGTCCGTTCTAGGATTCTTTTTAGCTCTCTGTTAGAGACTTCAGCTTGTCCATTAGTCTATGGATGATATGGAGTCGCCACCTTGTGGCGAATCCCATACCGGACCATGGCAGAGTAAAGCTATTTGTTGCAGAAGTGAGTGCCCCCATCACTGATTAGTACTCTAGGGACCCCAAACCTGCTGAAGATATATTTCTGGAGGAACTTCAGCACTGTTTTAGTATCATTGGTGGGTGTGGCAACGGCCTCTACCCATTTTGATACGTAGTCAACAGCCACCAGAATATAAGTGTTTGAGTATGATGGTGGAAAAGGTTGATGAGCGGATAATTTATACGCTTTTTGACATTGTTTTTAGTATGTTTTTAGTAGGATCTAGTTACTTTTAGGGATGTTTTTAATAGATTTTGTGTTAAATTCACATTTCTGGACTTTACTATGAGTTTGTGTGTTTTTCTGTGATTTCAGGTATTTTCTGGCTGAAATTGAGGGACTTGAGCAGAAATCAGATTCAGAGGTTGAAAAAGGACTGCTGATGTTGTTGGATTCTGACCTCCCTGCACTCAAAGTGGATTTTCTGGAGCTACAGAACTTGAAATGGCGCGCTTCCAATTGCGTTGGAAAGTAGACATCCAGGGCTTTCCAGCAATATATAATAGTCCATACTTTGGCCAAGAATTGATGACGTAAACTGGCGTTCAACGCCAGCTTTCTACCCAAATCTGGCGTCCAGCGCCAGAAAAGGATCCAAAACCAGAGTTGAACGCCCAAACTGGCACAAAAACTGGCGTTCAACTCCACAAATGGCCTCCGCACGTGGGCCCCGGAAGTGGATTTATACATCAAATACTTACTCATGTAAACCCTAGTAGCTAGTTTATTATAAATAGGACCTCTTACTATTGTATTAGACATCTTTGGATTACCTTATGATCCTTTGATCACGTTTTAGGGGGCTGGCCATCTCGGCCATGCCTGGACCTTCACTTATGTATTTTTAACGGTAGAGTTTCTACACTCCATAGATTAAGGTGTGGAGCTCTGCTGTCCCTCAAAGATTAATGCAAAGTACTACTGTTTTCTATTCAATCCTTCTTATTTCGCTTCTAAGATATCCATTCGCACCCAAGAACGTGATGAAGGTGATGATTATGTGTGACGCTCATCATCCTTCTCCCTTATGAACGCGTGTCTGACAAACACTTCTGTTCTACATGAAATAAGCTAGAATGAGTATCTCTTAGATCTCCTAACCAGAATCTTCGTGGCGTAAGCTAGAATGATGGCGGCATTCAAGAGAATCCGGAAGGTCTAAACCTTGTCTGTGGTATTCCGAGTAGGATTCAATGATTGAATGACTGTGACGAGCTCCTAACTCGCGATTGCAGGGCGTTAGTGACAGACGCAAAAGGATGGTGAATCCTATTCCAGCATGATCGGGAACCGACAGATGAATAGCCGTGCCGTGACAGGGTGCGTGAGCATATTATTCACTGAGAGGAGGGGATGTAGCCACTGACAACGGTGATGCCCTTGCATACAGCCAGCCATGGAAAGGAGTAAGACAGATTGGATGAAGATAGCAGGAAAGCAGAGGTTCAGAGGAACGAAAAGCATCTCCATTCGCTTATCTGAAATTCCTACCAATGATTTACATAAGTATCTCTATCCCTATTTTATTATACAATATTCCAAAACACCATTATCACTTTATATCTGCCTGACTGAGATTTACAAGGTGACCATAGCTTGCTTCATACCAACAATCTCCGTGGGATTTGACCCTTACTCACGTAAGGTATTACTTGGATGACCCAGTGCACTTGCTGGTTAGTTGTATCGAAGTTGTGACAATTATGAATTAAGATCAGAGCACCAAGCTTTGGAGCCATTACCAGGATTTGTTCGAGCCTGGAGATCACAATTTCGTGCACCAAGTTTTTGGTGCCGTTGCCGGGGATTGTTCGAGTATGGACAACTGACGGTTCATCTTGTTGCTCAGATTAGGTAACTTTCTTTTTGTTTTCTTTTCAAAAATTTTTCAAAAATATTTCTAAAATTTTCTCATCTGTTTTCAAAAAAAAAAAAAATTGTTTTCAAAAATAAATTATTCTATGGCTTCAGAATTTTTAAGAATGAATTCTAGCGTTTCATGAAGCATGTTGAAGCCTGGCTGGCTGTAAAGCCATGTCTCAATCCTTATACCCAAGAGAAGAGCTTCTTTATCTTTCTTAGCCAATTGGCTGTTGAATGTAAGGAATGTCAGGCGTGTCATGTCTGAGTTACATACTAAAGCTTGGCTGGCTATTAAGCCATGCCTGACCCTTTGATTGGAGCTTTAGAGCATAAGATTCCTGGAATTCATATTGAAAATTTTGGAATCCTTATTTTTCTTTTCCAAAATAGTTTTTCGAAAAATATAAAATAAAAATCCAAAAAAAAAAATTAGAAAATCAAAAAAATCAAAAATATTTTGTGTTTCTTGTTTGAGTCTTGAGTCATATCATAAGTTTGGTGTCACTTGCATATGCATCTTGCATTTTTTCGAAAATATCATGCATTCATAGTGTTCTTCATGATCTTCAAGTTGTTCTTGGTAAGTCTTCTTGTTTGATCTTGATGATTTTTTGTTTTGTTTTTTTTCATGTTTTTCATATGCATTCTTGAATTCTTAGTGTCTAAGAATTAAAGAATTCTAAGTTTGGTGTCTTGCATGTTTTCTTTGCATTAAAAATTTTTCAAAAATGTGTTCTTGATGTTCATCATGATCTTCAAAGTGTTATTGGTGTTCATCTTGACATTCATAGCATTCTTGCATACATCACATGTTTTGATCTAAAAATTTCATGCATTGCATAATTTTCATGTTTTTCATAAAAATTTCAATAATCAAAAAAAAAATATCTTTCTCTTTTTCTCTCATCAAATTCGAAAATTTGAGTTGACTTTTTCAAAAATTTTTAAAATCAAGTTGTTTCTTATGAGTCAAATCAAATTTTCAATTTGAAAATCTTATCTTTTTCAAAATCTTTTTCAAAAATCAAATCTTTTTCAAAATTCTTAGTTATTTTCAAAAATTTCAAAAATATTTTTCAAAAATCTTTTTCTTATTTTTATATAAAATTTTCGAAAATAACTAATCAATTAATGTTTTGATTCAAAAATTTCAAGTTTGTTACTTACTTGTTAAGAAAGATTCAAACTTTAAGTTCTAGAATCATATCTTGTGATTTCTTGTGAATCAAGTCATTAATTGTGATTTTAAAAATCAAATCTTTTTCAAAAACTAATTTCTATCATATCTTTTAAAAAATATCTACTTATCTTATCTTTTTTAAAAAATATCTTCTCAAAATATCTTTTCTAACTTCCTAACTTCTTATCTTTTCAAAATTTGTTTCAACTAACTAACTAACTTTTTGTTTATTCCTTAACTTTTTCAAAACTACCTAACTAATTCTCTCTCTCTCATTTTTCGAAAATATCTTCCCCCTTTTTCAAAATTTCTTTTTAATTTATTAATTATTTTAATTTTTAAATCTTAATTTTCGAAAATTACTAACATTTTTCAAAAACTATTTTCAAAAATCACTAACTCTTTTTCAAAAATTATTTTCGAAAATTCTCTTCTCTCTCATCTCCTTCTATTTTTTTTTATTTATTCATCTACTAACATCTCTCCCTCATTCAAAAAAAAAAAGGATCTCTATTATTATTATTTTTCTGTGCCTTCTTCTTTGTCATATGAGCAGGAGCAAGGACAAGAATATTCTTGTTGAAGCAGATCCAGAACCTGAAAGGACTCTGAATTACAACTAACCAGTAAGCACCTGTTAGGAATTTTCAAACAAGAAGAGGAGATGGCAGCCGAAAATAATAATAATGCAAGGAGGATGCTTGGTGACTTTACTGCACCTAATTCCAAATTACATGGAAGAAGCATCTCCATTCCTGCCATTGGAGCAAACAAATTTGAGCTGAAACCTCAATTAGTTTCTCTGATGCAGCAGAACTGCAAGTTTCATGGACTTCCATCTGAAGATCCTTTTCAGTTCTTAACTGAATTCTTGCAGATATGTGATACTGTTAAGACTAATGGAGTAGATCCTGAAGTCTACAGGCTCATGCTTTTCCCTTTTGCTGTAAGAGACAGAGCTAGATTATGGTTGGATTCTCAACCCAAAGACAGCCTGAACTCTTGGGATAAGCTGGTCACGGCTTTCTTAGCCAAGTACTTTCCTCCTCAAAAGCTGAGCAAGCTTAGAGCTGATGTTCAAACCTTCAGACAGAAAGAAGGTGAATCCCTCTATGAAGCTTGGGAAAGATACAAACAGTTGACCAAAAAGTGTCCTTCTGACATGCTTTCAGAATGGACCATCCTGGATATATTCTATGATGGTTTATCTGAGCTATCAAAGATGTCACTGGACACTTCTGCAGGTGGATCCATTCACCTAAAGAAAACGCCTGCAGAAGCTCAAGAACTCATTGATATGGTTGCTAATAACCAGTTCATGTACACTTCTGAAAGGAATCCTGTGAGTAATGGGACGCCTATGAAGAAGGGAGTTCTTGAAGTTGATACTCTGAATGCCATATTGGCTCAGAATAAAATATTGACTCAGCAAGTCAATATGATCTCTCAGAGTCTGCATGGAATGCAAGCTGCATCCAACAGTACTCAAGAGGCATCTTCTGAAGAAGAAGCTTATGATCCTGAGAACCCTGCAATAGCAGAGGTAAATTACTTAGGTGAACCTTATGGAAACACCTATAACTCAACATGGAGAAATCATCCAAATTTCTCATGGAAGGATCAAAAGCCCCAACAAGGCTTTAATAATGGTGGAAGAAACAGGTTTAGCAATAGCAAGCCTTTTCCATCATCAACTCAGCAACAGACAGAGAACTCTGAACAAAATGCTTCTAATTTAGCAAATCTAGTCTCTGATCTATCTAAGGCCACTGTAAGTTTCATGAATGAAACAAGGTCTTCCATTAGAAATTTGGAAGCACAAGTGGGCCAGCTGAGTAAAAGGATCACTGAAATCCCTCCTAGTACTCTCCCAAGCAATACAGAAGGGAACCCAAAAGGAGAGTGCAAGGCCATTGACATAAGTGCCATGGCCGAACCTGTGAGGAGAGGAGAGGACATGAATCCCAAGGAGGAAGACCTCCTGGGACGTCCAGTGGTCAATAAGGAGCTTCCCTCTGAGGAACCAAGGGACTCTGAGGCTCATCTAGAGACCATAGAGATCCCACTGAACCTCCTTATGCTCTTCATGAGCTCTGATGAGTATTCCTCTTCTGAAGAGAATGAGGATGTCACTGAAGAGCAAACTGCCAAGTTTCTTGGTGCAATCATGAAGCTGAATGCCAAATTGTTTGGCATTGATGCTTGGGAAGTTGAACCTCCCTTGTTCATCAATGAACTAAGTGATCTGGATCAACTGACATTGCCTCAGAAGAGACAGGATCCTGGAAAGTTCATAATACCCTGTACCATAGGCACCATGATCTTTAAGGCTCTGTATGACCTTGGTTCAGGAATAAACCTCATGCCCCTCTCTGTAATAGAGAAACTGGGAATCTATTGGGTGCAAGCTGCTAAAATCTCACTAGAGATGGCAGACAGCTCAAGAAAACAGGCTTATGGACAAGTAGAAGATGTATTAGTAAAGGTTGAGGGCCTTTACATACCTACTGATTTCATAGTCCTGGATACTGGAAAGGAAGAGGATGAATCCATCATCCTAGGAAGACCTTTCCTGGCCACAGCAAGAGCTGTGATTGATGTTGACAGAGGTGAAATATTCCTTCAATGGAATGAGAACTCCCTTGGGTTTAAAACTCAAGGATCTCCCTCTGCAACCATGGAGAGGAAGCAGAAAAAGCTTCTCTCAAAGCAGAGTCAACCAGAGCCCCCACAGTCAAACTCTAAGTTTGATGTTGGGAGGCCACAACCAAACTCTAAGTTTGGTGTTGAACTCCCATATCCAAACTCTAAGTTTGGTGTTGGAGAGTCTCAACAAAGCTCTGCACATCTGTGAGGCTCCATGAGAGCTCACTGTCAAGCTATTGACATTAAAGAAGCGCTTGTTGGGAGGCAACCCAATGTTTATCTAATTCTTATTTTTATTGTTTTTCATGTTTTCTTAGGTTCATGATCATGTGGAGTCACAAAATAAATATAAAAATTGAAAACGGAATCAAAAACAGCAGAAGAAAAATCACACCCTGGAGGAGCATCTGTCTGGCGTTCAAACGCCAGAACAGAGCATAGTTCTGGCGCTGAACGCCCAGAATGGGAGCATCCTGGCGCTGAATGCCCAGAACAAGCATGGTTCTGGCGTTCAACGCCAGAAATGGCAGCAAAGGGGCGTTGAACGCCCAAAATGGGCACCAACCTGGCGCTGAACGCCCAGAGTTGTGTGCAAGGGCATTTTACATGCCTAAATTGGTGCAGGGATGTAAATGCCTTGACACCTCAGGATCTGTGGACCCCACAGGATCATCTCAGGATCTATGGACCCCACAGGATCCCCACCTACCTCATCATCTCTCTTTCCATTCATGATCATCCCTTCTTTTTTTCCATTTACCACTCACATCCATACACCCACTACCTTAAAAAATTCAACATCTCTCTCCCACCCATATGGCCGAATACACACTCCCATCCATCTCCTCCATATCTTCTTCTTATTCTTCTATTCTTTCTTCTTTTGCTCGAGGGCGAGCAACATTCTAAGTTTGGTGTGGTAAAAGCATAGCTTTTTTGTTTTTTCCATAACCATTGATGGCACCTAAGGCCAGAGAAACCTCTAGAAAGAGGAAAGGGAAGACAAAAGCTTCCATCAAGGGTCTATAGCTCAGTGGTAGAACATTTGACTGCAAATCAAGAGATCCCTGAGATACGTCAGGGGATACATTTTCTTCCACACAATTATTGGAAGCAACTAAGGGTGGAACATCAAGAGCACTCCATCATCCTTCATGAAATCAGAGAAGATCTAAAAGCAATGAAGGAGGAGCAGCCAAGGCAAGGAAGAGACATAGAAGAGCTCAAGGACATCACTAAGGTGGACTCATTCCTTGCTCTTACTTTCTCTGTTTTTCATTTTCTATGTTATGTGCTTATCTATGTTTGTGTCTTCATTACATGATCATTAGTAGTTAGTAACTATGTCTTAAAGATATGAATGTCCTATGAATCCATCACCTCTCTTAAATAAAAACTGTTTTAATTTAAAAGAACAAGAAGTACATGAGTTTCGAATTTATCCTTGAACTTAGTTTAATTATATTGATGTGGTGACAATGCTTCTTGTTTTCTGAATGAATGCTTGAACAGTGCATATGTCTTTTGAAGTTGTTGTTTAAGAATGTTAAATATGTTGGCTCTTGAAAGAATGATGACTAGGAGACATGTTATTTGATAATCTGAAAAATCATAAAAATGATTCTTGAAGCAAGAAAAAGCAGCAAAGAACAAAGCTTGCAAAAAAAAAAAAGGCGAAAAAAAAAATATAGAAAGAAAAAGAAAAAGCAAGCAGAAAAAGCCAAAGCTCTTAAAACCAAGAGGCAAGAGCAAAAAGCCAATAACCCTTAAAACCAAAAGGCAAGGGAAATAAAAAGGATCCCAAGGCTTTGAGCATCAGTGGATAGGAGGGCCTAAAGGAATAAAATCCTGGTCTAAGCGGCTAAACCAAGCTGTCCCTAACCATGTGCTTGTGGCGTGTAGGTGTCAAGTGAAAACTTGAGACTGAGCGGTTAAAGTCAAGGTCCAAAGCAAAAAAAAAAGAGTGTGCTTAAGAACCCTGGACACCTCTAATTGGGGACTTTAGCAAAGTGAGTCACAATCTGAAAGGGTTCACCCAATTATGTGTCTGTGGCATTTATGTATCCGGTGGTAATACTGGAAAACAAAGTGCTTAGGGCCACGGCCAAGACTCATAAAGAAGCTGTGTTCAAGAATCATCATACTGAACTAAGAAAGTCAATAACACTATTCGAAATCTGAAGTTCCTATAGATGCCAATCATTCTGAACCTCAATGGATAAAGTGAGATGCCAAAACTATTCAAGAGGCAAAAAGCTATAAGTCCCGCTCATATGATTGAAGCTCTGTTTCATTTATAGTTTGGAATTTATAGTATATTCTATTCTTTTTATCCTATTTTGATTTTCAGTTGCTTGGGGACAAGCAACAATTTAAGTTTGGTGTTGTGATGAGCGGATAATTTATACGCTTTTTGACATTGTTTTTAGTATGTTTTTAGTAGGATCTAGTTACTTTTAGGGATGTTTTTAATAGATTTTGTGTTAAATTCACATTTCTGGACTTTACTATGAGTTTGTGTATTTTTCTGTGATTTCAGGTATTTTCTGGCTGAAATTGAGGGACTTGAGCAGAAATCAGATTCAGAGGTTGAAAAAGGACTGCTGATGCTGTTGGATTCTGACCTCCCTGCACTCAAAGTGGAATTTCTGGAGCTACAGAACTTGAAATGGCGCGCTTCCAATTGCGTTGGAAAGTAGACATCCAGGGCTTTCCAGCAATATATAATAGTCCATACTTTGGCCAAGAATTAACGACGTAAACTGGCGTTCAACGCCAGCTTTCTACCCAAATCTGGCGTCCAGCGCCAGAAAAGGATCCAAAACCAGAGTTGAACGCCCAAACTGGCACAAAAACTGGCGTTCAACTCCACAAATGGCCTCCGCACGTGCAACACTTAAGCTCAGCCCAAACACACACCAAGTGGGCCCCGGAAGTGGATTTATACATCAAATACTTACTCATGTAAACCCTAGTAGCTAGTTTATTATAAATAGGACCTCTTACTATTGTATTAGACATCTTTGGATTACCTTATGATCCTTTGATCACGTTTTAGGGGGCTGGCCATCTCGGCCATGCCTGGACCTTCCCTTATGTATTTTTAACGGTAGAGTTTCTACACTCCATAGATTAAGGTGTGGAGCTCTGCTGTCCCTCAAAGATTAATGCAAAGTACTACTGTTTTCTATTCAATCCTTCTTATTTCGCTTCTAAGATATCCATTCACACCCAAGAACATGATGAAGGTGATGATTATGTGTGACGCTCATCATCCTTCTCCCTTATGAATGCGTGTCTGACAAACACTTCTGTTCTACATGAAATAAGCTAGAATGAGTATCTCTTAGATCTCCTAACCAGAATCTTCGTGGCGTAAGCTAGAATGATGGCGGCATTCAAGAGAATCCGGAAGGTCTAAACCTTGTCTGTGGTATTCCGAGTAGGATTCAATGATTGAATGACTGTGACGAGCTCCTAACTCGCGATTGCAGGGCGTTAGTGACAGACGCAAAAGGATGGTGAATCCTATTCCAGCATGATCGGGAACCGACAGATGAATAGCCGTGCCGTGACAGGGTGCGTGAGCATATTATTCACTGAGAGGAGGGGATGTAGGCACTGACAACGGTGATGCCCTTGCATACAACCAGCCATGGAAAGGAGTAAGACAGATTGGATGAAGATAGCAGGAAAGCAGAGGTTCAGAGGAACGAAAAGCATCTCCATTCGCTTATCTGAAATTCCTACCAATGATTTACATAAGTATCTCTATCCCTATTTTATTATACAATATTCGAAAACACCATTATCACTTTATATCTTCCTGACTGAGATTTACAAGGTGACCATAGCTTGCTTCATACCAACAATCTCCGTGGGATTCGACCCTTACTCACGTAAGGTATTACTTGGACGACCCAGTGCACTTGCTGGTTAGTTGTATCGAAGTTGTGACAATTATGAATTAAGATCAGAGCACCAAGCTTTGGAGCCATTACCAGGATTTGTTCGAGCCTGGAGATCACAATTTCGTGCACCAAAGGTCCCATGAAGTCAATTCCCCATACGTCAAACAACTCAATCTCCAAGATTTCTTGTTGAGGCATGGCGTAACCATGAGGCAGATTACCAGCTCTTTGGCAACTGTCACAGTTACGTACGAACTCTCGGGAATCTTTATAGAGTGTGGGCCAATAGAAGCCACATTGGAGGACCTTGGTGGCTGTTCGCTCACCTCCGAAATGGCCTCCATATTGTGATCCATGGCAATGCCATAGGATCCTCTGTGCTTCTTCTCTAGGCACACATCTCCGGATTATTCCGTCTGCACATCTCTTAAAGAGATACGGTTCATCCCACAAGTAGTACTTTACATCAGTAACTAATTTTTTCTTTTGTTGCCTGTTGTACTCTTTGGGTATAAACCTTGCAGCTTTATAGTTTGCAATGTCTGCAAACCATGGTGTTTCCTGAATGGCAAATAAATGCTCATCCGGAAAAGTCTCAGAGATCTCAGGAGAGGGGAGGGACGTCCCTTCTACTGGCTCTATCCGGGACAGATGATCAGCCATTTGGTTCTCTGTCCCTTTTCTGTCTCTTATTTCTATATCAAACTCTAGCAGAAGCAACACCCATCTTATGAGCCTGGGTTTTGAATCCTGCTTTGTGAGTAGATATTTGAGAGCAACATGGTCAGTATACACAATCACCTTTGATCCTACCAAGTATGATCTAAACTTGTCAATGGCATAAATCACTGCAAGTAATTCTTTTTCTGTGGTTGTGTAATTTTTCTGGGCATCATTTAAAATGTGGCTAGCATAATAAATGACATGCAGAAGCTTGTCATGCCTCTGCCCCAGCACTGCACCAATGGCGTGATCACTGGCATCACACATTAGCTCAAATGGTAATGTCCAGTCTGGTGCAGAAATAACTGGTGCTGTGACCAGCTTGGCTTTCAGCGTTTCAAACGCCTGCAGACACTCTGTGTCAAACACAAATGGCGTGTCAGCAGCTAGCAGATTGCTCAGAGGTTTTGCGATTTTTGAAAAATCCTTTATAAACCTCCTATAGAATCCTGCATGCCCCAGAAAGCTTCTGATTGCCTTAACATTGGCAGGTGGTGGTAATTTTTCAATTACCTCTATTTTTGCGTGATCCACCTCTATTCCCTTGTTTGAAATTTTATGCCCAAGGACAATCCCTTCAGTCACCATAAAGTGACATTTTTCCCAGTTTAAAACTAGGTTGGTCTCTTGGCATCTTTTCAGAACTAGTTTCAGGTGATCAAGACAGGAGCTGAATGAGTCTCCATATACTGAGAAGTCATCCATGAAGACTTCCAGAAATTTTTCCACCATATCAGAGAAAATAGAGAGCATGCATCTCTGGAAGGTTGCAGGCGCATTACACAGCCCAAATGGCATCCTTCTATAAGCAAACACTCCAGATGGACATGTGAATGCTGTTTTCTCTTGATCTTGGGGATCTACTGCAATCTGGTTATATCCTGAGTAGCCATCCAAAAAGCAGTAATAATCATGACCTGCCAGTCTTTCTAGCATCTGGTCTATGAATGGTAAAGGAAAATGATCCTTTCTGGTGGCTGTATTGAGCCTTCTGTAGTCAATACACATGCGCCACCCTATAACTGTTCTTGTAGGAACCAGTTCATTCTTTTCATTATGAACCACTGTCATGCCTCCCTTTTTGGGGACAACTTGGACAGGGCTCACCCAGGAGCTGTCAGAAATAGGATAAATAATCCCAGCCTCCAGTAATTTGGTGACCTCTTTCTGCACCACTTCCTTCATGGCTGGATTTAGCCGCCTCTGTGGTTGAACCACTGGTTTAGCATTATCCTCCAATAAGATTTTGTGCATGCATCTGGCTGGGCTTGTGCCCTTAAGGTCACCTATGGACCACCCAAGAGCTGTCTTGTGTGTCCTTAGCACTTGAATAAGTGCTTCCTCTTCCTGTGGATTTAAAGCAGAGCTTATGATCACTGGAAAAGTGTCACCTTCTCCCAGAAATGCATATTTCAGGGATGGTGGTAATGGTTTGAGCTCGGGTTTAGGAGGTTTTTCCTCTTCCAGAGGAAATTTCAGAGGCTCTTTCATTTCCTCTGAATCCTCCAAATCAGGCTGAACATCTTTAAAGATGTCTTCCAACTCTAATTCGAGACTCTCAGCCATGTTGATCTCTTCTACCAAAGAGTCAATAAGATCAACTTTCATGCAGTCTTTTGATGTGTCTGGATGCTGCATGGCTTTGACAGCATTCAACTTAAACTCACCCTCATTGACTCTCAGGGTTATTTCCCCTCTTGGACATCAATGAGAGTTCGTCCAGTTGCTAGGAAGGGTCTTCCTAGAATGAGAGTAGCACTCTTCTGCTCCTCCATTTCCAGCACTACAAAGTCAGTGGGAAAGGCGAATGGCCCAACTCTGACAATCATGTCTTCAATCACGCCTGACGGGTATTTAATGGAGCCATCAGCAAGTTGGAGACATATCCGGGTTGGTTTAACTTCTTCAGTTAAACCAAGCTTTCTGATAGTGGATGCAGGTATTAGGTTGATGCTTGCCCCAAGATCACATAAATCTGTCTTGGTGCAATTACCTTCTAATGTGCATGGTATCAAAAAACTCCCAGGGTCTTTAAGCTTTTCAGGAAAGCTTTTCAGAATGACTGCATTGCATTCTTCAGTGAGGAGAACTCTTTCAGTTTCTCTCCAATCCTTCTTATGACTCAAGATCTCTTTCATGAACTTGGCATAAGAAGGTATTTGCTCTAGTGCCTCTGCAAATAGAATCTTTATTTCAAGAGTCCTGAGATAATCTGCAAAGTGAGCAAATTGCTTATCCTGCTCCTCTTAGAAGAATTTTTGAGGATAAGGTATCTTGGCTCTATATTCCTCAACCTTAGTTGCTGTAAGTTTATTTCCTACAGAAGTGGTTGAAGAAACCTTTTTAGATGGGTTGTTATCAGCACTTATGTGTGTCTGATCCCTCACTGGCAATTGAGTGCCAGAGTTAGAAGCTGGAGTGACGTTAGACACCAGCTCCTCATCTGTTCCTGGCGTTTGAACGCCAGAACTGTGCCTCTTTTGGGCGTTCAACGCCAGATCCTTGCTTGTTTCTGGCGTTGAACGCCAGTCCTGAGGGCGTTCAGCGCCAGCCTTCCACCCAACTTTTGGCATTTTAGCGCCAGAATTATTTTTCCCTGGCCTCTTACTGTCCTCAGATGGATTTTGGGTGGTTTGCTCATTTCTTGGTTTCCTGCTGCTTTGAAGTGGTGTAGTTAGTGCTTTCCCACTTCTTAGTTGAACTACTTGGCATTCTTCTGTTATTTGTTTTGACAGCTACTGCCTTGTTTGCTTTAATTATACTTCCATGTTTATATTAGCCATCCTTGTCTCTTGTAGTTTATCCTTGAATTCAGCTAACTGCTTTGTTAGAAAATCCAATTGCTGATTGAATTTAGCAGCTTGCTCTACAGGACTGAGTTCAACAGTTACTGTTTTAGCCTCTTCTTTCATGGAAGGGTCACTGCTTAAGTACAGATGCTGATTTCTAGCAACTGTATCAATGAGCTCTTAAGCTTCTTCAATTGTCTTTCTCATGTGGATAGATCCACCAGCTGAGCAATCTAAAGAGATCTGAGCTCTTTCTATAAGCCCATAATAGAAGATGTCTAACTGAACCCACTCTGAAAACATTTTAGAGGGGCATTTTCGTAGCATCTCTCTATATCTCTCCCAGGCATCATAAAGAGATTCATTATCTCCTTGTTTAAAGCCTTGGATGTCCAGCCTTAGTTGTGTCACCGTTTTGGAGGAAAGTATTGATTCAGGAATTTTTCTGTCAGCTGTTTCCATGTCCTTATGCTAGCCTTAGGTTGGTTATTTAACCACCTCTTGGCTTGGTCTTTTACAGCAAATGAAAACAGTAATAATCTGTAGACATCCTGATCTACTTCCTTATCATGTACTGTGTCAGCAATTTGTAAAAACTGTGCCAGAAACTCTGTAGGTTCTTCCTGTGGAAGACCAGAATACTGGCAGCTTTGCTGCATTATGATAATGAGCTGAGGATTCAACTCAAAGCTACTGACTCCAATGGAAGGTATGTAGATACTACTCCCATATGAAGCAGTAGAGGGATTAGCATATGACCCCAGAGTCCTCCTGGACTGTTCATTTCCACTTAGATCCATGATGGAGAAAGGGAGATGATAAAAAAATATTTATTTTTATTTATTTATTTATTTATTTAATTATTTCGAAAATAAAATAAATTAAAACAAAATAAATAAAAATAGGTGAAGATTTTCGAAAAAAATGAGGAGAGAGAAAGTGGTTAGGAAGTTTTGAAAAAGATATGATTTGGAAAAGATTTTAAATTTTGAAAAAAAAATCTGAATTTTTTTTAAAAATAATTTTCGAAAATTTGTTTTAAAAATAGAGAGAAAAGATATTTTTGAATTTAGTGAGGAAAGAGAAAAACAATAAAATAGCACAAGATTTAAAATTTTTAGATCTAATGCTCCTAGTTTTTGAAAATTTTGGAGGGAAAACACCAAGGAACACCAAACATAAAAATTTTAAGATCAAGACACAAGGAAAACTCAAGAACACTTTGAAGACTCACAAGAACACAAGAACATGAAGAAAGAACACCAAACTTAGAGTTTGGCACAAGATTTATTCAAAGAAAAATTATTTTTGAAAAAGATTTTAAAAACTAGGATAGCCAATTACCAAGAACATAAGCACCACACTCTAACTAATTGAGCTATAAATTTAAAGAATTTTAACAATGTATAAATAATAAAAGACTCTAAACCAAAAAGAAAAAGTTTTCCTAATCTAAGCAACAAAATAAACCGTCAGTTGTCCAAACTCAAACAATCCCCGGCAACGGCGCCAAAAACTTGGTGCACGAAAATTACTTCACACTATGTAATTCCGCACAACTAACCAGCAAGTGCACTGGGTCGTCCAAGTAATACCTTACGTGAGTAAGGGTCGATCCCACGGAGATTGTTGGCTTGAAGCAAGCTATGGTTATCTTGCAACTCTTAGTCAGGATATTAATTAGTGGCTATCAATTGACTTGCAAATGAACAAGAGAGCATGAATTAAAGGTTACTTGTTATGCAATAAATGAGAATATGTTGGAGTTTTGGAGATGCTTTGCCTTTTGAATCTCTGCTTTCTCTCTATCTTCTTCTTCACGCACGCACGTCCCTCCTATGGCAAGCTGTGTGTTGGAGGATCACCGTTGTCAATGGCTACCATCCTTCCTTTCAGTGAAAATGGTCCAGGTGCGTTGTCACCGCACGGCTAATCATCTGTAGGTTCTCGATCATACCGGAATAGGATTCGCTATCCTTTTGCGTCTGTCACTACGCCCAGCACTCGCGAGTTTGAAGCTCGTCACAGTCATCCAATCCCAGAATCCTACTAGGAATACCACAGACAAGGTTTAGACTTTCCGGATTCTCAAGGATGCTGCCAATGGATTCAAGCTTATACCACGGAGATTCCGATTAAGGAATCTAAGAGATACTCATTCAATCTAATGTAGAACGGAGGTGGTTGTCAGGCACACGTTCATAGGTTGAGAATGGTGATGAGTGTCACAGATCATCACATTCATCATAATAAGGCGCAAATGAATATCTTAGATAAGAACAAACATGATTGAATAGAAAACAGAAATACTGGCATTAACTCATCGAGGCACAGCAGAGCTCTTCACCCCCAACAATGGAGTTTAGAGACTCATGCCATCAAAATGTACAAAGTTCAGATCTAAAAATGTCATGAGATACAAAATAAATCTCTAAAAGTTGTTTAAATACTAAACTAGTAACCTAGGTTTACAGAAAATGAGTAAACTATGATAAATGGTGCAGAAATCCACTTCTGGGGCCCACTTGGTGTGTGCTGGGGCTGAGACTAAAGCTTTTCACGTGCATAAGGCTGTTTTGGGCGTTCAACGCCAGCTTTGGATCCAATTCTTGCGTTGAACTCCAACTCCTAACTTGTTTCTGGCGCTGGACGCCAGACAGCAGCATGGAACTGGCGTTGAACGCCAGTTTACGTCATCTATCCTTGAGCAAAGTATGGACTATTATATATTGCTGGAAAGCCCTGGATGTTTACTTTCCAACGCAATTGGAAGCACGCCATTTAAAGGTCTATAGCTCCAGAAAATCCACTTTGAGTGCAGGGAGGTTAGAATCCAACAGCATCAGCAGTCCTTTTTCAGCCTGAATCAGATTTTTGCTCAGCTCCCTCGATTTCAGCCAGAAAATACCTGAAATCACAGAAAAACACATAAACTCATAGTAAAGTCCAGAAATATAAATTTTGCCTAAAATCTACTGAAAATAAACTAAAAACTAACTAAAACACACTAAAAACTATATGAAATTAACCCCAAAAAGCGTATAAAATATCCGCTCATCATATGTTCACATGCAAAGATGCAAACAAGTCAAGAAACCTTGAGTATATTCTCTTCTCCACAGCACCATTGAGCAGTTGGGGAAAAGGTGCATAGAGTCTCAGCAGCTCCTGTTTTGATATTTCTGGTTCTTGGTATTCTTTTTCTTCCTTCTCTGTTGAGGTATCTTCAGGTTGTTCTGACAGCTTGCTTGGCTTGTCCTCAGTCTCCTTATCACTTATAGTGACCATCTTGCAATCTTCCCATCTTACTTTCTTTGTTTCACCTCTAGGATTCTTCTCTGTGTCACTTGGGAATCCATCTGTCGGTTTGGGAAACTGGCTCGCACTTCCTCCTTGAACACCTTGTTGTCTTGGATATCCTTGCATATGCCTTCAAGTAGATTTTCAATCCTTGAGATTCTTTCATCAAATGATGATAGTTCAGGTTGAGGAGGGTTGTTCTGGCCTTGATATGAATGTGGAGAGGTGTTGTTATTGGGGTGTTGATATGGTCTAGATGTGAAATTGTTTGGATTTGGGTGTCTTTGATCAAGGCTTTGGTCTTGTTGATTTCCCCACCCAAAGTTTGGGTGATTCCTCCATCCAGGGTTGTAATTCTTGGAGTAAGGATCATGGTTCTGCCTAGGTGAATTCCCAATGTAGTTGGCTTGCTCCTGACTACCCTCTGCTTCTTCATTCACTCCTTCTTGGGTTGTTGATGAAGTGGAGATTGCTGCTACTTGGTTCCTCTCCATCTTCTTGGTGAGGTCAGCCAGCTGTTGGATAATGAGCTTGTTTTGGGCCAACAAAGCATCTACATTGTTTAGCTCCATTATTCCTCTTGTGTTCCCTCTTTCAGAAGCATAGAAGTAGTCGTTCTCTGCTACTGTTTCAATGACATCTATAGCCTCCTCAATGGTTTTCTTCTTGTTCAAAGATCCTCCGGATGAATGGTCTACGGCCTTCTTTGACTCATAAGAGAGCCCTTCATAGAAAATGTGCAGTTGCACCCATTCGTTGAACATGTCAGGTGGACACCTCCTTGTCAGGTCTTTAAACCTCTCCCATGCTTCATATAGAGTCTCACCATCTTGTTGCCTGAAGGTTTGGACCTCAGCTCTCAGCCTATTGATTCTTTGAGGGGGGTAAAATCTTGCTAAGAATTTGTTCACCACGTCTTCCCAAGTTGTCAAGTTTTCCCTTGGGAAAGATTCCAGCCACTTGGCTGCCTTATCCCTGAGTGAGAATGGAAATAAAAGCAGTCTATAGGTGTCAGGATGAACACCATTAGACTTCACTGTGTCACATATTCTCAGGAAGGTGGTTAAATGTTGATTTGGGTCCTCTTGGACACTTCCTCCGAACGAACAGTTGTTCTGCACAAGGGTGATGAGCTGTGGCTTCAGTTCAAAATTGTTGGCCTGGATGTTTGGCTTTTTAATGCTACTTCCACAGTTTCCTGGGTTTGGATTGATATAAGAGCCTAAAATTCTTCTATCCTCCCCAGTATGATTTGCTCGACCTCTTCCGCCATGGTTGTGAGCCTCTTCTTCATGATGGTTTTCCATGTTTTCTTCCATGTTTGGTTCAAAGTATTCCTCAAAGTGTTCCTCCTCTTCTTCAGCACCAACTACACGTTTGTCTCTTGCCTCCCTCCTTAGTCTAAGGAAGGTTCTCTCAGGTTCAGAATCAAAGGAAGTTGAAGCCCTGCTTCTTCTCCCTGTCATACAACCAACAAGTACAAGCAAAGAGAATAGGTGCAGAAAGTATATCTGTCAGAATTACTGTTAGTGTGAGTGATGCAATATATCAAACAGTTAGTGGGTTAGTGAGATGAAATGTAAATAACAAAAAAAAAGGAAAAAAATAGGGGGAAGGGAAGAAATTAACTAAAACAGGAAGTAATTAACTCAAACAGAAATTTAAATCAAACAAAAATAAAATGCTCAATCTAGTTATCCTCCAATCTAATCATTGTTGATGCACAATCAATCCCCGGCAATGGCGCCATAAACTTGATGCACGGAAAACTTGTCTTATAACAAATTTCCTTCGGCAAGTGTACCGAATTTGTCGTCAAGTAAAAACTCACAATAGAGTGAGGTCAAATCCCACAAGGATTGATTGATCAAACAACTTTAATTAGAGGAATGTTCTAGTTGGGCGAATCAGAAATTGAGTTGAGAATTGCAGAAAGTTAAATGCGGGAAAGTAAATGGCAGAAAGTAAATTGCAGAATCTTAAATGGAAATGGGGGAATTGCTCATAAATGTAAATGACAGAATTTAAAGAGAATGGGTAAGATCAGAAATGGGGAGTTCATTGGGCTTAGGAGATGTTGCATTCTCTGGATCAATCTCATTTACATCTCTTCCTCAATCAATGCACTCATTGATCTCCTTGGCAATCTTAAGTGATTGAATTACAATTTCTTGTAATTCAATCTCTCAAATCTTGATCAATAGCCAATTCCTTGGTCAATTGCTCATGAGAAGAGATGAAGTATGGTCACTGATTATACCACATGCATTTTCCAAATCAAGCATTGAGAGGATTATAGTCACATATCCATCCAAACCCAATTTGGTCCAGCATGAGAAAGAATTTCTAGCTTGATCTCTTCATTCCTCTTCCAAGGTTCAGAAGAGATCCAAGTATGAATAGTTTCTTTTCCAAGATAACTACCCAATTGGATGAAGATCGAAAGCTTTCGAGTAAAATCAAGAGAAAAGATAGAAGAAGAATAATGAAAACTAGTATTGATCCATCAAATTACAATAGAGCTCCCTAACCTAATGAAAGGGGTTTAGTTGTTCATAGCTCTGGAAAGTGAAAACAAAGATGGATAATACATGATGAAAACTAGAAGAGCAGAGAAAGTAAAATACAGGAAGTAGTTCTATGCTATTTTCCAACTCCCAGCAACTCTCCAAAATAATTCAAAGCTACTCCTATATATACTACTCTTCTCATCTGCTAGTTGGCTCTTCAAGTCTTGGGCCTTTGGATCTTGAGTTTGAAGCAGTTCTCTTCTTCATTTGGGCTTGGCTTTACTTGCAGAGAGAAAGTGTGAAGTGGGCAGAGATTTTAGCTCAGGACGTTAGGGTTGTTAACGTTTAGTGAAAATATGAGTTCGAGAACGTTAGTGACAATCAACTTTCTCACTAACGTTCCTAAGTAAAAGCCACGTTAACCTCAACGTTAGTGGCACAAACGTTGCCACCAACGTTGCCTCTAGGTCCTTCGCACACGTTATTGGGACTTAACTTTCCCAATAACGTTGAAAAGCCCTCATTGCTCCTACGTTAGAGCCCACGTCAACTTAGTTAACGTGGCTCTTTAACGTGGGCTTGCCATCCTTCGAGAACGTTAGTGACATTCAACATTGTCACTAACATTCCAATGTGCCCCCATGTCTCACGTTAGAATCCACGTTAACTAGGTTAACGTGGCTTATAACATGGCCATGCTTAGCCATCCCCAACGTTAGTGACAATGTTGAGTGTCACTAACGTTGGCTCATCATTCACTCATCCACGTTAGCTTCCACGTTAACTAAGTTAACGTGGGAGTTAACGTGGCTCATAGTGGCTTGTGTAGCTCCTTCCAACGTTAGTGACAATGTTGAGTGTCACTAACGTTGGCCATCACCTTCTTCTCTCACGTTAGCCTCCACGTTAACTAAGTTAACGTGAAAGTTAACGTGGCTCCTTGGGGTTGTGTGGTTGCTTCCAACGTTAGTGACAATGTTGGGTGTCACTAACGTTGTCGACCACTCTTGCCTATTCACGTTAGCTTCCACGTTAACCAAGTTAACCTGGGAGTTAACGTGGCATTGTGCACTTAGGCCAACGTTAGTGACAATATTGAATGTCACTAACGTTTGCTTCCTTTCCCCCTTTTAACGTTAGAGGCCACGTTAGCTAAGTTAACGTGGACTCTAACGTGGCCACTTGTGAGCATTGGCCAACGTTAGTGATAATGTTAAGTGTCACTAACGTTGGCTCAAATTCCCTTCTTCACATTAGAGTTCACGTTAACTTAGTTAACGTGACTCTTAACGTGGGTAATGATGGCTTCGAGAGCGTCATTGGCAGTCACTTTTCTCATTAACTTTGCAAGTTACCTCCCATTCCTTGCATCCTTTGGTCCTGAAATCAGGCAATAGAGTGCATCAAAGTTCTAGTCCAAGTCATGGGTAATGCAGAATACAATTTGTCACTAAACTCATGCAAAATCCTCATTAAATCATGTAAAATGCACAATGTATGCTTAAATCAAGGTGTAAGTGAATATCTACCCAAAACTAGCTTATTTCCTAAGAAAATGCATGAAACTATCCTAAAAACAGTAAAGAAAAGGTCAGTGAAACTGGCCAAAATGCCCTGGCATCAGTAGGTGGAAAATTAAATTGAGAAAATTCAAATAATATGAATAAAAGCCTTGACTGGGAGTCGATTAGTTGGAATCTCTATTATTGATGGGATGATTTCAAGATTAATTTATAATTAATGGTTGTTCTGTTTAGTTATCCTTTACTAGGTAAAGGAAAGTCAAACAAGTTGGAATGCTAGATCTGTTCACGAGTTGCAACCCACTTAGTTCAAAGGGGTTGGTGTTAGTGATTAGATAACAATCCAACAGTTAACCCAATTACAAATTTTCTTTCAATCCTTCCAACTCAAGAGTTCCTTTCAATCAACTCCCCATCAAGTGAGGGAACTACTCATCATTGTAAATAATAAACCCATAACACATGAAAGGGAATTAAAAGAAGACATGATTATTGGAATGGAAAATAAATTAAAATGAAAGAAATAATTCTTGTACTAAATAATCATGAAAGTATTCAAATGACAAAATTGAACAAAGCAAAGAACATGGAAGAATAAAACCAAGTTAAGAGAACGAACTAGAATGACGAAGTCTTGATGAGGAAATAACTCTTCTCAATGTTCCAATCCTAAGACCAATGAAAATTAAAATTCTTAAACCTAGAGAGAGAAACCTAAGGGAGTAAAACTAGATCTAAAACTGAAAACTGTGTAGAATGAATGTTCTCCCTTGTTTCTGCATATTCTCTGGCTCTAGTCTGCTGTTTCGGGCCGAAAACTGGGTCGAAATAAGGTCCAAAATCGCCCCCAGCGAATTCTGCATATTATGCAGATCGCAAATATCATGCGATCACGTCGTCCACGCTACCGCGTCGCTTGAGCTTTTCCAATCCGCGCGGCCGCGTGAGCTATGCGACCGCGTCACTGCGATTTGCTCTCCTTCGCGCGGTCGCGTGAGCTATGCGACCGCGTCACTTCTCGCTGGTTATCTCCTCAAATTCTTGTGTTGCTTCCATTTTTGCTAGCTTCCTTTCCAATCTCCAACTCGTTCATGCCCTATAAAGTCTGAAACATTCAACACACAGATCACGGTATCGAATGGAATAAAGGAGAATTAAAATTACATAATTAAAGTCTCTAGGAAGCAGTTTTCAAACATGTTATAAATTCAGGAAGGAATTATAATTTCATGCTAATTTAATGAATAAGTGGGTAAGGATCATGATAAAGCCACACAATTAAACACAATATAACCCATAAAATAGTGGTTTATCACCAGGCTCGGATACTTAGTAGGATAGCTACCTATATTGCATCCGGGAATCGCAAGGTATGAAGAAATGAAGGATGAATTAGCAAGAGAAGAAATACAAAGGGTGGAAGAGAGTCATAAATCAGTGAGGAAGGTACTTGAGGATTGGAAGCAAGCAAGATTGGCACGGATGCGAGGAAATGCAAGAGGACACAAGGAAGACAAACAAGGAGGGGAGCATGGGCAACCACATGAGTAAAAGGTGGTGGAGTTCCTTCTTTGGTCCATCTTTTTCTATGCTTTAAATAAGGAAGATCTTGTATGAAATAGAACATGCTTCCATGTTAGTTTGAACCTTTTTCAATTCTGTCTTTTAAACTTTTTGTTGATTAGGGCTGTGTTTTCTAGTCTGAATGTCATTACTGCATCATTCCCTTACTTAATTGTATGCTTGTCCTTTTGAATCAAATGAAAAGAGAATGAGTGTTTTATAAAAGACCAGAGTGGAGTTCATACTATGGAATAAGTTCCTGAGTTTGTGGTGTGGTCATAAGTTAGCTAAGTTGGTTCAACCACAAGGTGGGAAGACAACTATCTGTCATGAATCATATGCTTGAACACACCCCATGAGACTAGCTAAATAACAAGATCCTAATAAGAAAAAGGGAAAGAACAATCAAAGTTGAAGAATAAAAGAAAAATAGCAAGAAAAGAGGCTAGGCACCAAGGGTTTGAGTCTTGAGGGATGTGTCTGTGGTGTTCCTGTACCAAGGATCTGCTTGGATTACTAAGCTCTCAGGGGTGCTTTATCACCTGGTAACTTGGGTTAACTAACCCGGGATTATCAGCTGAAAGTCCACTATCAAGAGCAATCTTTACTACAGAACATTTAGTAACCTAAAGAGGTGCTGGACACCAAGACCTCAAGGAAAGAAAATAAACAAACCATGTACCTGTGGTGTGTATGTATGGGGGAGAGACTTGAGGAAGTAAGTCCTTAGGGGTGCTTCAACACCTAGCACCTTGAACCAACTGGTTTGGGAGTGTTGGCTGAAAGCTTATTCTAAAGAGTTGCCCCCTTACAGAGCACTTAGCCTAAGAACACAAATAAGCCTTGAAATGACAACAAAAGGATCAATGAATAAAAGTCTCATGGGATGCAATCAAGTGAGTATTCTAGAACATGATGAAGGTCTGAAAGCCAGTGAAGGAATGAACCTAAGTTGCTCTGCATGGAACCACCATAAAACCAGGAACATGACTTCCACAAGAATGACTCATTTCTCTTGGCATTCCATTCATCATTCTCTTGTTCCAGTACTTGCTTAGGGACAAGCAAGCTTTAAGTTTAATGTTGTGATGCCAGGGCATTTTGGCCAGTTTCACTGACCTTTTATTTACTGTTTTTAAGGTAGTTTCATGCATTTTCTTAGAAAATAAGCTAGTTTTGGGTAGATATTCACTTACATCTTGATTCAAGCATACATTGTGCACTTTACATGATTTCATGAGAATTTTGCATGAATTATATGACAAATTGGATGATGCACGACTCATGACTTGGACTAGAACTTTGATGCACTTTATTGCTTGATTTCAGGACAAAGGAAGCAAGGAAGAACCACGTTAGCAGCCACGGTAGTCTAACTAACGTGACCACTAACGTGGAATGGGAGCTAGCTTGTAATGTTAATGAGAAAAGTAATCGCCAATAACGCCCTCGAAGCCATCATAACCCATGTTAAGAGTCACGTTAACTAAGTTAACGTGAACTCTAACGTGGAAGAAAGAAAATGGAACCAAGGTTAGTGACACTTACCTTTGTCACTAACGTTGGACCAAGCTCATAAGTGGCCACGTTAAGAGCCACGTTAACTTAGTTAACGTGGACTCTAACGTTAAGAAGCAAAAGAGAAGACAACGTTAGTGACACTTACCTTTGTCACTAACGTTGACGTGAACCACCAAGAGCCACCATGAGCAGCATTAACTCCCACGTTAACTTAGTTAACGTGGAAGCTAACGTGGATAAAGAGATGATGAGCCAACGTTAGTGACACTCACCTTTGTCACTAACGTTGGAGATGGCTAGCATGACTACGTTAGTAGCCACGTTAACTTAGTTAACGTGGATTCTAACGTGGGAAATAGGGGCACATTGGAATGTTAGTGACAAAGGTAAGTGTCACTAACGTTCTCGAAGAATTGGCACTACTACGTTAGAAGCCACGTTAACCTAGTTAACGTGGACTCTAACGTAGGGACAAGTGATGACTCTCCACGTTATTAGGAAAGGTAAGTCCCAATAACGTGTGCGAAGGACCAAGAGGCAACGTTAGTGGTCACGTTAGTGCCACTAACGTTGAAGTCAACGTGATCATATTTGGGTTAGGAACGTTAGTGAAAAAGGTGACTGTCACTAACATTCTCGAACCCACACTTTCACTTAACGTTGACACCACTAACGTCCTGAGCCAAAGTCCCTGCCTACTTCACCTTTTCTCTCAGAAAGAAAAGCTAGGCCCAATTAAAAGGATAACTGCTTCAAACTGAAGATTCAGAGGCCCATACCCAAGACTTGAAGAACCAACTAGAAGATCGGAAGAGTAGTATATAAAGGAGTAGCTTTGAATTAGTTAGGGGGTTGGAAACCTTAGGGAGCCTTTGGCATAGAACTACTCTCTGTATTTTACTTTCTCTGCACTTCTAGTTTTACTTTCATCATGTATTCTCCATCTTTGTTTTCATTTTCCAGAGCTATGAACAACTAAACCCCTTTCATTGGGTTAGGGAGCTCTGTTGTAATTTGATGGATCAATATTAGTTTTCATTCTCCTTCTTCTATCTTTTCTCTTGATTTTACTAGAAAGCTTTCGATCTTCATCCAATTGGATAGTTATCTTGGAAAAGAAGCTATTCATACTTGGATCTCTTCTGAACCTTGAAAGAGGAATGAAGAGATCATGCTAGAAATGCTTTCTCATGTTGGACCAAATTGGGTTTGGATGGATATGTGACTATAATCCTACCAACATTTGATTTGGGAAATGCATGTGGTATAATCAGTGACCATACTTCATCTCTTCTCATGAGCAATTGACCAAGGAATTGGCTATTGATCAAGATTTGAGAGATTGAATTACCAAGAAATTGGAATTCGATCACTTAAGATTGCCAAGGAGATCAACGAATGCATTGATTGAGGAAGAGATGAAAATGAACTTGATCCGGAGAATGCAACATCTCCTGAGCCCAATGAACTCCCCATTTTTGATCTTACCAATTCTCTTTAATTTCTGCCATTTACTTTTATGAGCAATTACCCCATTCCCGTTTAAGATTCTGCAATTTAGTTTCCGCCATTTACATTCAGCTCTTTATTTTTAGCATTTAATGTTTCTGCTATTTACTTTCCCGCCATTTAATTTTCTGTAAATATCACATCAAATTCTGGTTCGCTCAATCTGTGGGATTCGACCTCACTCTATTGTGAGTTTTTACTTGACGACAAATTCGGTACACTTGCCGAAGAAAATTTGTTGAGAGACAAGTTTTGTGAGTATTAAGTTTATGGCGCCGTTGCCGGGGATTGATTTTGTATCAACAATGATTAAGTTGGAGGATCACTAGATTGAGCATTTGTTATTCTGTTGATTTAAATTTCTGTTTGAGCACTTTACTTTCGGTTTCAGTTGTTTTGTATTCCCATCTCTTTAACCCCTTTATTTCAGTTGTTTACACTCTGTTTCACTCACCCACTAACTGTTTGATATATTGCATCACTCACACTAATAGCAATTTTTTTAGAATAGTTTCTGGATCTATTTCCTTGCTTGTACCTTGTTGGTTGTATGACAGGGAGGAGAAGCGGGGCTTCAACTTCCTTTGATTCTGAACCTGAGAGGACCTTCCTTAGACTAAGGAGGGAAGCAAGAGGAAAAAGAGTAGTGGGTGCTGAGGAAGAGGAGGAATACTTTGAACCAAACATGGAAGAGAATATGAAAAACCATCATGAAGAAGAAGCTCACAACCATGGCAGAGAAGGTCTAGCAAATCATGCTGGGCAAGAGAGAAGAGTTCTAGACTCCTACATCAACCCAAACCCAGGAAACTATGGGAGTAGCATTCAAAAGCCAACCATACATGCCAACAACTTTGAACTAAAACCACAGCTCATCACCCTTGTTCAGAACAATTGTTCATTCGGAGGAGGCATCCAAGAAGACCCCAATCAACATCTAACCACCTTCCTGAGGATATGCGATATTGTGAAGTCTAATGGTGTTCATCCTGACACCTATAGACTACTTTTGTTCCCTTTCTCACTCAAGGATAAGGCATCTAAATGGCTGGAATCCTTCCCTAAGGAGAGTTTGACAACCTGGGAAGATGTGGTGAAAACATTTTTAGCCAGATTCTATCCTCCTCAAAGAATCAACAGGCTGAGAGCTGAGGTTCAAACTTTCAGGCAACAGAATGGTGAGACTCTATATGAAGCATGGGAGAGGTTTAAGGACCTAACAAGGAAGTGTTCACCAGATATGTTCAATGAATGGGTGCAGCTACACATTTTCTTTGAAGGCCTTTCTTATGAATCAAAGAAAGCAGTGGACCACTCATTCGGGGGATCTCTGAACAAGAAGAAGACCATTGAGGAGGCCATAGATGTCATTGAAACTGTAGCAGAGAATGACTACTTCTATGCCTCCGAAAGAGGGAACACTAGAGGAGTTATGGAGCTAAACAATGTAGATGCTCTGCTGGCGCTGACCTCACCAAGAAAATGGAGAGGAACCAAGTAGCAGCAATCACCACCTCATCAACAACCCAAGAGGGAGTGAATGCAGAGGCAGAGAGTGAGCAGGAGCAAGCCAACTACATTGGGAATTCACCTAGACAAAATCATGACCCATACTCCAAGACCTACAACCCTGGTTGGAGGAATCACCCAAACTTTGGGTGGGGGAATCAACAAGATCAAGGCCAAGATCAGAGACGTCACAACCCCAACAACAATGCAGCCCACCAACAATTCACACAGAGAACATATCAACACCACCATAACAACACCTCTCCACACCCATATCAAAACCAAAATAACACTCCTCATCCTTTTACCTCCAATCCCAACCTACCATCATCTGATGAAGACTCTCAAGGATTGAGAACCTGCTTGAAGGCATATGCCAAGAGATCCAAGACAACAAGGTGTTCAAGGAGGAAGTGCGAGCAAATTTTAAGAACCAGGGAGACACCATCAAGAGGTTGGAATCTCAAGTGGGGTATCTCTCTGAGCAGATTCCCAAACCTATAGATGGATTCCCAAGTGACACAGAGAAAAATTCGAGAGGTGAAACAAAGAAAGTAAGATGGGAAGATTGTAAGATGGTCACTATAAGTGGTAAGGAGACTGAGGACAAGCCAAACAAGCCGTCAGAACAACCTGGAGATACCTCAGCAGAGAAGAAGGAAAAAGATCACCAAGAACCAAAAATCTCACAACAGGAGCTGCTGAGACTCTATGCACCCTTTCCCCAACTACTCAATGGTGCTGTGGAGAAGAGAATATACTCAAGATTTCTTGACTTGTTTGCATCTCTGCATGTAAATATACCATTCATCAAGACCATCCAACAAATGCCTACATACATCAAGTATATGAAGGAACTGCTTTCCAGGAAAAGCTCACTCAAGGGAGGCCATACTATAGTGATGAACAAGGAGTGCAGCGCCCTCATTCAACCAGAGTTGCCTACAAAAAGAAAGGACCCAGGGAGTTTTCACATCCCCTGTGCCATAGGAGAAACAATGTTTGATAAAGCACTCCGCGATTTGGGAGCAAGCATCAACTTAATGCCCTTATCCCTTATGAAGAGGCTGCAAATCAATGAGATAATGCCCACAAATGTAGTCATCAGGCTGGCTGATAAAACTCAAAAACAAGCAATAGGAGTGGTGGAAAACGTGTTGATAAAGGTTGGAAAATACTTTCTTCCCACAGACTTTGTCATATTGGACATGGAAGAGAGTCACACTCACCCAATCATATTGGAAAGACCATTCCTAGCTACAGCTAGAGCACTCATAGATGTGGAGCAAGGGGAGCTAATCTTGAGGATCCATGATGAACAGCTCACCTTCACTGTTTTCAAACACTCACAAGAAACAGATCAAGAGAACAAGGAACCAAGGAAGGATCACAGTGAGATACTAAAGGAAGAAACAAGCACTGAAGCACAACCAGCACATCTGGGAACTCCCTTGATTGATGAACAAGGCAAACAGCAATTGCCACAGCTCAAAGAAAATCAGGAGGAACCCAAACCACCAGAATCATATGAAACCAGTAACCACATTTCCTTAGAGGAGGAGGTTACAAAGAGTAAGACAATATCACAAGGAACAAAGAAGAAGGTACCAAGGAGGTGGAGGAACAAGAAGATCCCTACCAAGGACTTCTCTCCAGGGGATAAAGTGATCTCAGCTTACTTCCCAGATATCCCCCCTGATCTCCCCACTGTACCATCGCAGTTACCTAAGGTCTTCACTATCAACAGAGTTCTCTCCTTGGAACATGTAGAGATCATTGATACAACCAATGGATATAGGTCCACAGCAAGAGGGGAGGACTTGAAGCATTATCAACCTCCCTGATAAAGGAGAAATGTCAAGCTAGTGACGCTAAAGAAGCGCTTTATGGGAGGCAACCCATGTTTTACATGCTTTTAGAAAATAGTGAATAAGTCAATATTCATGAATTCTAACCCAAACTTGACAAACACTTAGTGAAATCCTTATTATGCAGTATATAGTGAAGAATAAGTTTAGTGTTCAAGGCATACCGAGAGAGCATGAATGCAATTCAGAGCATGCTAGTCTTGGAGTCTTGAACAAAACTTTTTCATCACAGTGCTACAAACTAAGTTTGGTGTCACCCAAGGTGCCACCAATGTGCATATAAGGATACACAGTTAGTTAGTTAGTTGGTGTTCATGAAAAAATAATCTAGTTCTTTGTCTTTATTATTCTAGCCATAAAGTTTAATTTCCCAATGATATTGATTTTTCTTATTTTATTTTTATAGGAAAAAGGAAAGGAGCATTGAAGGGGATTGATTGGAGAATTAAATGAGGAAGGTTCGGATAACACAACAGGAGAATATTTCACACGTGTCTCAAGGGGAAATGCATGGGGAATGGTTGCCATGCAACATTGGAAGGAGAACAAACTTGGAAACTGAACCAACCCCATCATAAAGTTGGTAATCCTTGTACTTATTCCATACAAAACCCCATCCGTTCATCATACACCAACCCCATCAATCCACACCTTTCATCTCCTCCTCACTTCCCTATATAAGTGAATCCTAGTCTGTACTTCCCCTTCACAACCAAAGTGCTATTTCTCACACTTCACACCTTTGGCATCCAAATTCCTTCATCACACCTTGTCCTAACCAACCAAATTCCTCATCTATCCGTACCTTCCACTCTCTTCACACAGAAACTCAAATTCATGGCAGCATCAAGCTCCAAGAGGCAAAAGAGGAAGGAACCTATGGAGTAACACCCGTATGATGAAAAAAATTTAGAAGCTTGCACCATGCATTGCAGTACGGATGGATGGTTGATAAGGAAATAATTTATGAACTTGGATTTCAAGTCAGAAAGAATGAGTGCCCGGAAATCACGACGAAGGTAGAAAAAAGGCGATGGGAGCTCTTCACTGATCCGGTGGTTAAGGTAAATGCAAATCTTATAAGAGAATTCTATGCAAATGCGGTCCGATATGATAAGGCAGATGAGTCATATACAAGCTTTGTGAGAGGAAACATTGTGGATTTCAGTCCCATGAGTGTCATGAGAGCATTAAAGCTACGGTCCATACCGTTTGAAGAAGAGAGTTATCATTCAAGAATGGACAACAGCCCCAATTATGACCAGATTGTGCAAGATATTTGTGTACCCAGAGCTGACTGGGAAAGATATGCGGATAGGAGACCAAGGTTCATCAAGAGAGCAGACCTCACTCCGGAAGCAAAGGGGTGGTTCGAAATTGTAAGGAAGTCCATCCTCCCAGCAGGGAACAACTCGGAGGTGAATCTCAAAAGAGCCACAATGGTGCACTGTATACTCAAGGGAGGAGAGATCAAGGTACATGAACTCATAGCCGCAGGCATTAGAAAGATGGCAGAGAAAAGTGACTCAAGAGGAAAGTTAGGTTACCCCAGCACTATTTACCGACTATGCAAGAAAGCAGGGGTGGTGTTTGAAGATGAGGACCCTGTGTGAATAAAAGAGGGCATTCCAATAACTGTTCAACGGATGCATGCTACCGCATCCCCCTACCTCAACAGAAGCAAAGGAAGAGGCCAGCCCCTCAAGTAGTAGAAGGAAAAATCTTAGAGGGGCAAGCACCAGCCACTTTGGATATGCACCAACTACAGGAAGCCATTGATGGCCTATCTAGACAATATTTGGAAAGTCAAGGAGCACAGAAAGAGCTTCAACTACAGATGATGGGACAACAAGAGGAATCACTCTCAAGATGGATGACTCAACAAGGGGAGTGGCAAAAGCAAATGATGGAGCAGCAACTGAGTCAAGGACAACAATAGAGTGAAACATTCCAAAGGATAGAACAAAGGCAAAATGAACAACAAGAATCCATCTAGAAGCTAATCAACATCCAAGCACATCAAGGTGCACACATACATGAGATACATCGAAGACAAATAGAACAGGCAGAACTATTAGACGAGCAAAGGGAATTCGCAGAAGGAGTTTACATGAGCGAGACTGGGCATCATATAAATACTCAAGCCAGGCTTGGATACTTAGTAGGACAGCTGCCTATATTACATCCGGGAATCGCAAGGTATGAAGAAATGAAGGATGAATTAGCAAGAGAAGAAAGACAAAGGGTGGAAGAGAGTCATGAATCAGTGAGGAAGGCACTTGAGGATTGGAAGCAAGCAAGATTGGCACGGATGCGAGAAAATGCAAGAGGACACAAGGAAGACAAACAAGGAGGGGAGCATGGGCAACCACATGAGTAAAAGGTGGTGGAGTTCCTTCTTTGGTCCATCTTTTTCTATGCTTTAAATAAGGAAGATCTTGTATGAAATAGAACATGCTTCCATGTTAGTTTGAACCTTTTTCAATTCTGTCTTTTAAACTTTTTGTTGATTAGGGCTGTGTTTTCTAGTCTGAATGTCATTACTGCATCATTCCCTTACTTAATTGTATGCTTGTCCTTTTGAATCAAATGAAAAGAGAATGAGTGTTTTATAAAAGACCAGAGTGGAGTTCATACTATGGAGTAAGTTCCTGAGTTTGTGGTGTGGTCATAAGTTAGCTAAGTTAGTTCAACCACAAGGTGGGAAGACAACTATCTGTCATGAATCATATGCTTGAACACACCCCATGAGACTAGCTAAATAACAAGATCCTAATAAGAAAAAGGGAAAGAACAATCAAAGTTGAAGAATAAAAGAAAAATAGCAAGAAAAGAGGCTAGGCACCAAGGGTTTGAGTCTTGAGGGATGTATCTGTAGTGTTCCTGTACCAAGGATCTGCTTGGATTACTAAGCTCTCAGGGGTGCTTTATCACCTGGTAACTTGGGTTAACTAACCCGGGATTATCAGCTGAAAGTCCACTATCAAGAGCAATCTTTGCTACAGAACATTTAGTAACCCAAAGAGGTGCTGGACACCAAGACCTCAAGGAAAGAAAATAAACAAACCATGTGCATGTGGTGTGTATGTATGGGAGAGAGACTTGAGGAAGTAAGTCCTTAGGGGTGCTTCAACACCTAGCACCTTGAACCAACTGGTTTGGGAGTGTTGGCTGAAAGCTTATTCTAAATAGTTGCCCCCAAACAGAGCACTTAGCCTAAGAACACAAATAAGCCCTGAAATGACAACAAAAGGATCAATGAATAAAAGTCTCTTGGGATGCAATCAAGTGAGTATTCTAGAACATGATGAAGGTCTGAAAGCCAGTGAAGGAATGAACCTAAGTTGCTATGCATGGAACCACCATAAAACCAGGAACATGACTTCCACAAGAATGACTCATTTCTCTTGGCATTCCATTCATCATTCTCTTGTTCCAATACTTGCTTAGGGACAAGCAAGCTTTAAGTTTGGTGTTGTGATGCCAGGGCATTTTGGCCAGCTTCACTGACCTTTTCTTTACTGTTTTTAAGGTAGTTTCATGCATTTTCTTAGAAAATAAGCTAGTTTTGGGTAGATATTCACTTACATCTTGATTCAAGCATACATTGTGCACTTTACATGATTTCATGAGAATTTTGCATGAATTATATGACAAATTGGATGATGCACGACTCATGACTTGGACTAGAACTTTGATTCACTTTATTGCTTGATTTCAGGACAAAGAAAGCAAGGAAGAACCACGTTAGCAGCCACGTTAGTCTAACTAACGTGACCACTAACGTGGAATGGGAGCTAGCTTGCAACGTTAATGAGAAAAGTAATCGCCAATAACGCCCTCGAAGCCATCATAATCCACGTTAAGAGTCACGTTAACTAAGTTAATGTGAACTCTAACGTGGAAGAAAGAAAGTGGAGCCAACGTTAGTGACACTTACCTTTGTCACTAACGTTGGACCAAGCTCATAAGTGGCCACGTTAAGAGCCACATTAACTTAGTTAACATAGACTCTAACGTTAAGAAGCAAAAGAGAAGCCAATGTTAGTGACATTCACCTTTGTCACTAACGTTGGCCAAGCCTCCATAAGCCACGTTAACTCCCACGTTAACTTAGTTAACGTGGAAGCTAACATGGAGAGAGCAATTGATAGCCAACGTTAGTGACACTTACCTTTGTCACTAATGTTGGGGTGAACCACCAAGAGCCACCATGAGCAACGTTAACTCCCACGTTAACTTAGTTAACGTGGAAGCTAACGTGGATAAAGAGATGATGAGCCAACGTTAGTAACACTCACCTTTGTCACTAACGTTGGAGATGGCTAGCATGACTACGTTAGAAGCCACATTAACTTAGTTAACGTGGACTCTAATGTGGGAAATAGGGGCACATTGGAACGTTAGTGACAAAGGTAAGTGGCACTAACATTCTCGAAGAATTGGCACTGCTACGTTAGAAGCCACGTTAACCTAGTTAACGTGGACTCTAACGTAGGGACAAGGGAGGACTCTCCATGTTCTTGGGAAAGGTAAGTCCCAATAACGTGTGCGAAGGACCAAGAGGCAACGTTAGTGGTCACGTTAGTGCCACTAACGTTGAAGTCAACGTGATCATATTTGGGTTAGGAACGTTAATGAAAAAGGTGATTGTCACTAACGTTCTCGAACCCACACTTTCACTTAACGTTGACACCACTAACGTCCTGAGCCAAAGTCCCTGCCTACTTCACCTTTTCTCTCTGTAAGCAAAGCTAAGCCCAATGAAAAGGATAACTGCTTCAAACTGAAGATTCAGAGGCCCATACCCAAGACTTGAAGAACCAACTAGAAGATCGGAAGAGTAGTATATATAGGAGTAGCTTTGAATTAGTTAGGGGGTTGGAAACCTTAGGGAGCCTTTGGCATAGAACTACTCTCTGTATTTTACTTTCTCTACACTTCTAGTTTTACTTTCATCATGTATTCTCCATCTTTGTTTTCATTTTCCAGAGCTATGAACAACTAAACCCCTTTCATTGGGTTAGGGAGCTCTGTTGTAATTTGATGGATCAATATTAGTTTTCATTCTCCTTCTTCTATCTTTTCTCTTGATTTTACTAGAAAGCTTTCGATCTTCATCCAATTGGATAGTTATCTTGGAAAAGAAGCTATTCATACTTGGATCTCTTCTGAACCTTGAAAGAGGAATGAAGAGATCATGCTAGAAATGCTTTCTCATGCTGGACCAAATTGGGTTTGGATAGATATGTGACTATAATCCTACCAACACTTGATTTGGAAAATGCATGTGGTATAATTAGTGACCATACTTCATCTCTTCTCATGAGCAATTGACCAAAGAATTGGCTATTGATCAAGATTTGAGAGATTGAATTACCAAGAAATTGGAATTCGATCACTTAAGATTTCCAAGGAGATCAATGAATGCATTGATTGAGGAAGAGATGAAAATGAACTTGATCCGGAGAATGCAACATCTCCTGAGCCCAATGAACTCTCCATTTCTGATCTTACCCATTCTCTTTAATTTCTGCCATTTACTTTTATGAGCAATTACCCCATTCCCGTTTAAGATTCTGCAATTTACTTTCCGCCATTTACATTCAGCGCTTTATTTCTAGCATTTAATATTTCTGCTATTTACTTTTTTGCCATTTAATTTTCTGCAAATCTCACATCAAATTCTGGTTCGCTCAACTAGAACATTCCTCTAATTAAAGTTGCTTGATCAATCAATCTCTGTGGGATTCGACCTCACTCTATTGTGAGTTTTTACTTGACGACAAATTCGGTATACTTGCCGAAGAAAATTTGTTTAGAGACAAGTTTTGTGCGTATCACAGCCATGGATGGCAGAACAATTCTAACCAGAATTGGAGGAACAACAACAATAGAGGAGGCAGAGACAATCAGGGAAATCAGAGGTGGAATAATAACAACAATAGGCAACAGAACCAGAACCAGCCTTACAGAGCACCTCACCTGAGGCAATCCCAAGGACCACAAAATACCCAACAGCAGACCTCTCAATTTACTTATCCTTCTTCATCTTCTAATGACGACTTACTACAATCTATTGATCGGAGACAATAGACCATGGAAAATAACCTTTATGTTACACTAAATGGTCTGAACTCTACTTTGCAAGCTCTTGTCTCATAGATTGGATCAATGAATAACTCCAATAACCAGCCTTTGAGCTCCAGTGGAATCCTCTCTCAACCATTACCCAATCCAAAGGGTGGCATTAATGCCATCACCCTAAGGTCCGGAACCACACTGCAGGAGAAGAATCAGGAGGAGCCAAGCCCACTAGAACACGCCTCAGCTGAAGAGGTAGTAGAAATAGAAGATGTTGAAGAGGAAAAGGACATACAGGACATGACTGAAAAAGAAGAAGTTCAACCACAGGAGGAAGCACCAAAGTGTGCAGATACTGCAGAAGACACCACTCCCATTCCATTTCCACAACTTGCAAGGAAGCCTAGGAAGCAGCTGGAATCTGATCCCAAAATGGTAGAGATATTCAAAAAGGTTGAGGTAACTGTTCCTCTTTTTGATGTTATTCAACAGGTACCTAAAGATGCAAAGTTTCTAAAAGATTTATGTATACATAAAGACAAAATTAATGAATTAGAAACTATTCCTTTAGGTAGTTCCATATCTGCTTTAATGGGAGGTTTACCCGAAAAGTGTAGTGACTCAGGTCCATGTATGGTTAATTGTACTATTGGTGGTGTAGTATTTTCTGACTGCATATGTGATTTAGGAGCATGTGCAAGTATAATGCCTTTGTCTATATATGATATTTTGAGGCTCCCTCCCTTAAAAAGGTCGGCAGCTCGTTTTGTGTTAGCAGATAAAAGCATTATTATAGTGGCTGGAGTTGCTGAAGATGTATTAGTGGGCATTAAAGGGCTCACATTTTCCATTGATTTTAATATCCTGGAGATGCCCCAAAATGACTCAGAGAAGCCATCATCAATCCTACTCGGAAGACCATTCCTGAAGACCTCAAAGTTCAAATTAGATGCTTTTTCAGGAACATACTCTTTTGAAATAGATGGCCGAGTAGTAATCTTCAATCTGAATGGAGTCATGAAGCATCCTCCGGACGATCATTGAAGAACTGAAGATTGATGGTTTAGAAGTTAGAATAAATTCTCGTTGCAAGTATAGTTTCTAAACCAAGTAATCAACCTTTCTTACAAACGTTTTGGTTGTCACAAGTAACAAACCCCTTTAAAATTGATAACCGAAGTATTTAAACCTCGGGTCGTCTTCTCAAGAAATTGCAGGGAAGTATGTTCTTATTATTGGTTATGAGTCTTGTAAATTGGGGATTTTGAAAGTAAGGAACAAGTATGTTAAATGATAAGAAAAATAAAATAGTAATAATAAATAATTATTTTTAAAGCATAAGAAACATGTTTTTCACATATATCACATAATAAGGAAGGAAAAGTAAAACCATACAATTTACATGAATAAGTGGGTGAAGGGTTGAATAAATCACTTAAATTGAGCACAATATATATCATAAAATATGGGTTTATCAGTGATTAACCTAACTTTACCCTAATTTCTATCCTAAATCTAGAGAGAGGAGAGAGCTTCTCTCTCTAGAATTCTACCCTAAAACATGATGAAAACTAAGCTATGACTACTTGGTTCATTTCCCCCTCAATCCTTGGGTTCAATAGCATCAAAAATGAGTTGGATTGGGCCCAAAATGCTTCAGAAATTGCCCCCAACGAGTTGCCCAAAATGGACCCATGATGATCCATCGGTGTGTGCACGTCATGTGCGCGTACGCATCCCTGAACGTCAAGGCAACTGAAACTGCTTCATTTGGACCTCTGTAGCTCGAGTTATGGTTGATTGAGTGCGAAGAGGTCAAGCTTGACAGCTTTGCGGTTCCTTCATTTCTTCATGAGTTCTCCCACTTTGCATGCTTTTCCTTCATTCCTTCAATCCAATCTTTGCCTTATAAACCTAAAATCACTTAACAAACACATCAAGGCATCGAATGAAATTAAAGTAAATTAAATTTAGCTATTTTAAGGCCTAAAAAATATGTTTTCACAATTAAGCGCAAATTAAGGGAGAATTACAAAACCATGCTATTTCATTGAATAAACATGGAAAAAGGTGATAAAATCCCCCAAATTAAGCACAAGATAAACCACAAAATCAGGGTTTATCACTCCGGCACACCATGGGACACATACAGATCGCAAGCAACCTACCCTTTCCCGCCTTGGTTTCAAATCTAGTCTCAGCAGCCGGAGTCTCCTACAGAGCTGGGACACCAAGACCATAATTCTGCGAGATGATCAGTATGTCCCCAACAGGAAGTACATCAGACCCCAGCAGCCACTACCAGCCGGACTGCAGACCCAGCCAGAAATATTCCTTCTCCTTCCACATCACAAGCACCTTCAACAAATCAGCTGCTCCTTCAGATACTTCAGAGATTGGACCGGCTTGACCGGCAGGCAAGGCGAATGGAGCGCCGTAATAAGCGCCGATTTACATACCTCAAGGAGCTGATTGTTGGCAACCACCCACCTGAGGAAGAACCAAACACTCCGAACTCCATCTCACCTACCAGCACCGGAGCCATGACGATCCCGACTGTGGAGATGCTGTTACCAACCCCTCTTTGTTCCTGACTGATGGCACCGAGGACGGTGCGAAACTTTAAGTGTGAGGAGGTCGGTCAGTACCTGTTCCGAGGGTTACCTGAAACTGTAGGTTGATCTCGGACGAGATCTTCTGTACTGGTCGGAGTTGACGTATCCAGCAGGTGGATGGCGGCCGGAGCGGCCGTGTCTGACTTGTTGGATTGGCTATGCTGCTGATCCTTCATCACCGGAGGGTGGTGGTACCTGCAAGGGACTCCGATGCTTAAGTTAGCAAGGGTATTAAGCAAGTATATTATAGAATCAGAGTATGAGTTATACCTGGGTACTCCAGTGTATTTATAATAGTAGAGGATGACCTTTCTGGGGATAAGATAGTTATCTTATCTTATCTTATCTTTGAGTGAAGTCATCTTATCTTCAAGGGAACCGCCCTTATCTCTATAGGCTTGGGATGCCTTTGGATTTGGGTCGTGTTCCTCTATCTGGGCCCTTTATTGGGCTTTCCTGGCAATTTGGTCGAGCTCTTTGAGAAGAGGTTGGATAGTCTGACCTGAAGAGGTCGGTCGCCTTGTCGCTAAACATCCCAGGTCGGACAGCTCGTCCCAGGGTATAAACAATGCCCCTGCTCGAGCTCGGTCTTTCTTTTGAGGTTGAGTCTTAGTTTTAGGACTTCGATCCTTCTCTGGTGCAGCCGAACTCGAGCATTTTGTCGACTTCTTCTTTGTAGAGTTCTCCTTTGAATGCGGAACGTTTTTTTTTTTGAATTTTTATTCTTTTGAAAACACGCATCTCCTTACTTTGGGAATGTGCGAGGGTTTAATAACCACATTAATTCTTTTAATGCTCCGTTTCTTCGTTCATTTTGAACTTTTCACAAAAACAGTTTCTCTTCTCTGTTCTTTTGCTGTAACTTCCCTTTTTCTTTCTCACTTTCAGTTTTTGCTTGAGACTTGCATTTTTGCATTTCTTTCCGTGACGTCATTTGGTGATTCTTGGTGTTTTTCTTTGCTCGAAAGGCGATTCCGTCTCTCCGTCTTCAATCTCTTCGAAGTTTTCCCCTTTGTTCAGGTTGGTTCTTCTTTTCATTGTTCTCATTTTTTGGTAAAGCTTTGATTTTGCCTGAGTGTATGTTGGAAAGCTTGAACCTTTTTGTACTCTTGTGCTTGTTCGTCACTGTATTTTTTCTGGCTTCCTTTTCGTCTTTATGCGTACTCCTGGTATTTCTCTTGATTGATTGAGGCTTTTTCCAGGCTTTGCATGTTTTGTTGCCCTCTGATTTTGTAGCTATTCTGGGGTAATGGCTTTGCTTGATTCTTGTAAAAGGGTTATGATTTTGATGATTTCTACTTTGGCATATTGCTTGGTAGTTTCTCTGCTTTGTAGACTGAAACTATAGTTCGAGGTTACTTTTTTTCAGAGTGTTGATTAAAAGAAGGTTTATTCTTTGTGGGGATAACTTTAATTTTCTTCTTCGTATTGTCGTTTTGGCTGGAAGGGAATTTTTCTTTGCCAGGAGTTTTACTGGGTCCTTTCTCTGTCTTTGCCTCCAAAGGATGCCCCTAGACTTTGTTGTGTGTCTTGGAGTTTTCCTTTTTTTTGCTTGTATTGCCCCAAGTCATGTTTGTCCAAGTTGTTTTGATTAGTAATCCATTTTCTTTTCTTATTTGTAGGACTAGTTGGCCATGTCTTCTCGTAAAAATATTGTTGAGACGTCTTCCAAGGTTCCTGAGGGTATGTCCGACTGGCTGGACTCCCTTGTGTTGATGTATGTTTCTGTAGTAAATGCTGAGTACTGCATAGAACTGAGGAAACATCATAGGATTTGTAGTAGTTGATCCCAGGAGAAGGATTATGAGCTTGTAGCGCCTGATTCTGATGAGAGGGTTTGTTTCCCGACCTCGGTCCAGGGGGAGCGCCCTTTCTTTTATGCCTACGATTATTTCTTCAGCAAGATGAACATTACTTTCCCTTTTACTCCTTTTGAGACCAATTTGATGTGGTCATGCAATGTATCTCCCTCCCAGCTTCACCCAAATTCTTGGGGTTTTATTAAGATTTTTCAATTACTGTGTAAAGAGTTTAACGTTGAACCATCTCAGACCCTTTTTCTTTACCTCTTTGTTTTGACCAAGCCTGAGGTGGCTAAGAAGAAAGCTGCCTGGGTATCTTTTCGTGCTGCCCAAGGGCACAAAGTTTTTCCCATGTATGATGAATCTTTTCGTGACTTTAAGAATTATCTGTTCAAAGTTCGAGCTGTTGAAGGATCCCGGGCTTTCTTTTTGGATGAGAATGGCGAGCCTAGTTTTCCTTTAGAGTGGCAAAAGAATGTAGTGGTGTCTAGGTATACTTGGGATATGTTGGATGAAGTTGAGCAAGCCTTTGTGACCGTGTTGGAGGAGAACTGGGGGGAGCCTCCTGATGAGCGGATAATTTATACACTTTTTGGCATTATTTTTAGTATGTTTTTAGTGGGATCTAGTTATTTTTAGGGATGTTTTTATTAGTTTTTATGTTAAATTCACGTTTATGGACTTTACTATGAGTTTGTGTATTTTTCAGTGATTTCAGGTATTTTCTGGCTGAAATTGAGGGACTTGAGCAAAAATCAAATTCAGAGGTTGAAGAAGGACTGCTGATGCTGTTGGATTCTGACCTCCCTGCACTCAAAGTGGATTTTCTGGAGATACAGAACTCCAAATGGCGCGCTCTCAATGGCGTTGAAAAGTAGACATCCAGGGCTTTCCAGCAATATATAACAGTCCATACTTTGCCCGAGTTTAGATGACGCAAAAGGGCGTTGAACGCCAGTTCTACGCTGCAGTCTGGAGTTAAATGCCAGAAACACGTCACGAACCAGAGTTGAACGCCAAAAACACATTACAACTTGGCGTTCAACTCCAAAAGAAGCCTCTGCACTTGTAAACTTCAAGCTCAGCCCAAGCACACACCAAGTGGGCCCCGGAAGTGGATTTATGCATCAATTACTTACTTTTGTAAACCCTAGTAACTAGTTTAGTATAAATAGGACTTTTTACTATTGTATTAGACATCTTGGGACGTCTAGTTCTTAGATCATGGGGGCTGGCCATTCGGCCATACCTGAACCTTTCACTTATGTATTTTTCAACGGTAGAGTTTCTGCACTCCATAGATTAAGGTGTGGAGCTCTGCTGTTCCTCATGATTTAATGCAAAGTACTACTGTTTTATATTCAATTCAACTTATTCCGCTTCTAAGATATCCATTCGCACCCAAGAACATGATGAATGTGATGATTATGTGACACTCATCATCATTCTCACTTATGAACGCATGCCTGACAAACACTTCCGTTCTACATGCAAACAAGCTAGAATAAGTATCTCTTAGATATCTAATACAGAGGACCGAGTCTGAGATATTAGAATCTTCGTGGTATAAGTTAGAACCCATGGATGGCCATTCCTGAGATCTGGAAAGTCTAAACTTTGTCTGTGGTATTCCGAGTAGGATCTGATAAGGGATGGCTGTGACGAACTTCAAACTCGCGAGTGCTGGGCATAGTGACAGACGCAAAAGGAGGGTGAATCCTATTCCAGTATGATCGAGAACCTCCAGATGATTAGCCGTGCCGTGACAAAGCATTTAGACCTTTTTCACAGAGAGGATGGGATGTAGCCATTGACAACGGTGATGCCTTACAGAAAGCTTGCCATGGAAATGTGTAGGAATGATTAGATGAAGACAGCAGAAAAGCAGAGGTTCAGAGAAACGAAAGCATCTCTATACGCTTATCTGAAATTCTCACCAATGATTTACATAAGTATTTCTATCTTTATTTTCTGTTTATTTATTATTATTATTATTCGAAAACTCCATAACCATTTGATATCCGCCTGACTGAGATTTACAAGATGACCATAGCTTGCTCCATACCAACAATCTCCGTGGGATCAACCCTTACTCACGTAAGGTTTTATTACTTGGACGACCCAGTGCACTTGCTGGTTAGTTGTATCGAAGTTGTGACAAATTATGAATTAAGATTAGAGCACCAAGTTTTTGGAGCCATTACCAGGGATTACAATTTCGTGCACCACCTCCCCATCTTGATACAAAGAAATTCCTAGGGAATCCCTCTCTTCTCCGAGCTGAGCTGGGTAGTGATTAACATATTTTGCTCTTGTTTTTACTTTGCTTTCTTATTTTTCTAGTTTGTAACCTATTTTTATGGTTGATTTTTGTTTTTCAGAGATGGCCAAAAACAATGACTCTATGAAGGCCTTTAAGAAGGCAAGGAAGGCTACTGCGGCTCAGAACATCTCGGCCAAGGTGGCTGGGGAAGGGTCTTCTCAGGTTCTGTCGAAGCCATCCGTACCGAGTTCTCCTGGACCGAGGAGGATGATCCCTACTCCTCGGGTTCGTTTGGTTGATCCTCCACAGGCTTCTGTTGCTACCTCTGGCGCTCCTCCTCCAAAAAAGCAAAAGACAACTGAGCCCTTTAACCTTGATGCCCTTGACTTTGATGCTGTCGAGTTTGTGGATCAGCAAATTGGTCCTTATGGTACCATCCCTACTGTAATTACTTGTGAGTCAAGTCATTAATTTTGATTTTAAAAATCAAATATTTTTCAAAACTAATTTCAATCATATCTTTTCAAAAATATCTTTTTATCTTATCTTTTTCAAAATCATATCTTTTTAATCATACCTCTTCATATTATATCTTTTTCAAATATCTTTTCTAACTTCTTATTTTCTTATCTTTTAAAAAATTGATTTTCAAAATTTGTTTCAACTAACTAATTAACTTTTTGTTTGTTTCTTATCTCTTTCAAAACTACCTAACTAACTATCCCTATCTAATTTTCGAAAATGCCTCCCTCTTTTTCAAAAAAAAATTCTTTTTAGTTAATTAATTGTTTAAATTTAAATTTTAATTTTAATTCTCCTTTAATTTTCGAAAATCATCAACTCTTTTTCAAAAAATTAATTTTCGAAATTCCCTCTCCCTCATCTCCTTCTATTTATTTATTCATCTACTAACACTTCTCTTCACCCAAAATTTGAACTCCTTCTTCTCCTCTGAGTTCGAATTCTTCTCTTCTACATTCTTATTCTTCTTTTCTTCTACTCACACAAGGAAACCTCTATACTGTGGTAAAGAGGATCCCCAGTATCTTTAGTCCTCTTCTTTTTCACATGAGCAGGAGCAAGGACAAGAACATTCTTGTTGAAGCAGATCCAGAACCTGAAAGGACTCTGAAAAAAAAACTAAGAGAAGCTAAAATACAACAATCCAGAGACAACCTTACAGGAATTTTCGAACAAGAAGAGGATATGGCAGCCGAAAATAATAATAATGCAAGGAGGATGCTTGGTGACTTTACTACACCAAATTCCAATTCACATGGAAGAAGCATCTCCATCCCTACTATTGGAGCAAACAATTTTGAGCTTAAACCTTAATTAGTTTCTCTGATGTAACAAAACTGCAAGTTTCATGGACTTCCATCTGAAGATCCCTTTCAGTTCTTAACTGAATTCTTGCAGATCTATGATACTGTTAAGACTAATGGAGTAGATCCTGAAGTCTACAGGCTCATGCTTTTCCCTTTTGCTGTAAGAGACAGAGCTAGAATATGGTTGGATTCTCAACCTAAAGATAGCCTGAACTCTTGGGATAAGCTGGTCACGGCTTTCTTAGCCAAGTTCTTTCCTCCTCAAAAGCTGAGTAAGCTTAGAGTGGATGTTCAAACCTTCAGACAGAAAGAAGGTGAATCCCTCTATGAAGCTTGGGAGAGATACAAGCAACTGACCAAAAAGTGTCCTTCTGACATGCTTTCAGAATGGACCATCCTGGATATATTCTATGATGGTCTGTCTGAATTAGCTAAGATGTCATTGGATACTTCTGCAGGTGGATCCATTCACCTAAAGAAAACGCCTGCAGAAGCTCAAAAACTTATTGACATGGTTGCTAATAACCAGTTTATGTACACTTCTGAGAGGAATCCTGTGAGTAATGGGACGCCTCAGAAGAAGGGAGTTCTTGAAATTGATACTCTGAATGCCATATTAGCTCAGAACAAACTATTGACTCAGCAGGTCAATATGATTTCTCAGAGTCTGAATGGAATGCAAGCTGCAGCCAACAGTACTCAAGAGGCATCTTCTGAGGAAGAAGATTATGATCCTGAGAACCCTGCAATAGCAGAGGTGAATTACATGGGTGAACCTTATGGAAACACCTATAACCCCTCATGGAGAAATCATCCAAATTTCTCATGGAAGGATCAACAAAAGCCTTAACTAGGCTTTAATAATGGTGGAAGAAACAGGTTTAACAATAGTAAACCTTTTCCATCATCCACTCAGCCACAGACAGAGAATTCTGAGCAGAATCCATCTAGCATAGCAAATTTAGTCTCTGATCTATCTAAGGCCACTCTAAGTTTCATGAATGAAACAAGGTCATCCATTAGAAATTTGGAGGCACAAGTGGGCCAGCTGAGTAAGAAGATCACTGAAACCCCTCCTAGTACTCTCCCAAGCAATACAGAAGAGAATCCAAAGAGAGATTGCAAGGCCATTGATATAACCATCATGGCCGAATCCAAGGAGGAAGGGGAGGACGTGAATCCCAAGGAGGAAGACCTCCTAGGACGTCCAGTGATCAACAAGGAGTTTCCCTTTGAGGAACCAAAGGAATCTGAGGCTCATCTAGAGACCATAGAGATTCCATTGAACCTCCTTATGCCTTTCATGTGCTCTGATGAGTATTCATCTTCTAAAGAGAATGAGGATGTTACTGAAGAGAAAGTTGCCAAGTACCTTGGTGCAATCATGAAGCTAAATGCCAAATTATTTGGTAATGAGACTTGGGAAGATGAACCTCCCTTGCTCACAAATGAACTGAGTGATCTGAATCAACTGAGATTACCTCAGAAGAAACAGGATCCTAGAAAGTTCTTAATACCTTATACCATGGGCTCCATGACCTTTGAGAAGGCTCTATGTGACCTTGGGTCAAGAATAAACCTCATGCCACTCTCTGTAATGGAGAAACTGGGAATCTTTGAAGTGCAAGCTGCCAGAATCTCATTAGAGATGGCAGACAAATCAAGAAAAGAGGCTTATGGACAAGTACTGGACGTGTTAGTAAAGGTTGAAGGCCTTTACATCCCAGCTCATTTCATAATCCTGGATACTGGGAAGGATGAGGATGAATCCATCATCCTTGGAAGACTCTTCCTAGCCACAGCAAGAGATGTGATTGATGTTAACAGAGGTGAATTAGTCCTTCAATTGAATGGGGACTCCCTTGTGTTTAAAGCACAAGGTTATCATCCTGTAAACATGGAAAAGAGGCACGATAAGCTTCTCTCAGTACAGTGTCAAATAAAGCCCCCACAATCAAACTTTAAGTTTGGTGTTGGGAGGCCTCAGCCAAACTCTAAGTTTGGTGTTGAATCCCCACATCCAAACTCTAAGTTTGGTGTTGGGAGTCTATAAAATTGACCTGATCACCTGTGTGGCTCCATGAGAGCCCACTGTCAAGCTATTGACATTAAAGAAGCGCTTGTTGGGAGGCAACCCAATTTTTATTTATCTAATTTTATTTTTATTTTCATTGTTCTTTCATGTTTTATTAGGTTCATGATCATGTGGAGTCACAAACTAAATCAAAAAATTAAAAAAAGAATCAAAAATAGCAGAACAAAAATCACACCCTGGAGGAAGGACTCACTGGCGTTCAAACGCCAGTAAGAAGCATCTGGCTGGCGTTCAACGCCAGAACAGAGTATGGAGCTGGCGCTGAACGCCAGAAACAAGCATGGAGCTGGCGTTCAACGCCAGAAATATGCTGCATATGGGCGTTGAACGCCCAGAACAAGCATCAATTCAGCGTTTAAACGCCAGAATTGCATGCAAAGGCATTTTACATGCCTAATTGGTGCAGGGATGTAAATCCTTGACAACTCAGGATCTGCGGACCCCACAGGATCCCCACATACCTCCACTTACCTTACCTCCTCATAATCCTATATCACCCTTTCCCAAGAACCCTTCACCAATCACCTCCAATTCCCCTCCAAAACCATCAACACACCTCCATATCTTCTTCTTCTTCTACTATTCTTTCTTCCTTTGCTCGAGGGCGAGCAACATTCTAAGTTTGGTGTGGTAAAAGCATAGCTTTTTTTGTTTTTCCATAACCATTGATGGCACCTAAGGCCAGAGAAACCTCTAGAAAGAGGAAAGGGAAGACAAAAGCTTCCACCTCCGAGTCATAGGAGATGGAGAGATTCATCTCAAGGGTCTATAGCTCAGTGGTAGAACATTTGACTGCAAATCAAGAGATCCCTGAGATACCTCAGGGGATACATTTTCCTCCACACAATTATTGGGGACAACTAAGGGTGGAATATCAAGAGCACTCAATCATCCTCCATGAAATTAGAGAAGATCAAAGAGTTATGAGGGAGGAGCAACAAAGACAAGGAAGAGACATAGAAGAGCTCAAGGACATCATTGGTTCCTCAAGAAGAAAACGCCACCATCACTAAGGTGGACTCATTCCTTGTTCTCAAATTTTCTGTTTTTCGTTTTCTTTATGTTAAGTGCTTATCTATGTTAGTGTCTTATTACATGATCATTAGTATTTAGTAACTTTGTCTTAAAGTTATGAATGTCCTATGAATTCATCACCTCTCTTAAATGAAAAATGTTTTTAATTCAAAAGAACAAGAAGTACATGAGTTTCGAATTTATCCTTGAACTTAGTTTAATTATATTGATGTGGTGACAATACTTTTTGTTTTCTGAATGAATGCTTGAACAGTGCATATGTCTTTTGAAGTTGTTGTTTATGAATGTTAAATATGTTGGCTCTTGAAAGAATGATGACAAGGAGACATGTTATTTGATAATCTGAAAAATCATAAAAATGATTCTTGAAGCAAGAAAAAGCACTGAATACAAAGCTTGCAGAAAAAAATGGCGAAAAAAAATAGAAAAAGAAAAAGCAAGCAGAAAAAGCCAAAAGCTCTTAAAACCAAGAGGCAAGAGCAAAAAGCCAGTAACCCTTAAAACCAAAAGGCAAGGGTAAATAAAAAGGATCCAAGGCTTTGAGCATCAGTGGATAGGAGGGCCTAAAGGAATAAAATCCTGGCCTAAGCGGCTAAACCAAGCTGTCCCTAACCATGTGCTTGTGGCGTGAAGGTGTCAAGTGAAAACTTGAGACTGAGCGGTTAAAGTTAAGGTCCAAAGCAAAAAAGAGTGTGCTTAAGAACCCTGGACACCTCTAATTGGGGACTTTAGCAAAGCTGAGTCACAATCTGAAAAGGTTCACCCAGTTATGTGTCTGTGGCATTTATGTATCCGGTGGTAATACTGGAAAACAAAGTGCTTAGGGCCACGGCCAAGACTCATAAAGTAGCTGTGTTCAAGAATCAACATACTGAACTAGGAGAATCAATAACACTATCTGAACTCTGAGTTCCTATAGATATCAATCATTCTGAACCTCAATGGATAAAGTGAGATGCCAAAACTATTCAAGAGACAAAAAGCTACAAGTCCCGCTCATTGATTGGGGCTATGTTTCATTGATATTTTAGAATTTATAGTATATTCTCTTCTTTTTATCCTATTTAATTTTCAGTTGCTTGGGGACAAGCAACAATTTAAGTTTGGTGTTGTTATGAGCGGATAATTTATACGCTTTTTGGCATTGTTTTTAGTATGTTTTTAGTAGGATCTAGTTACTTTTAGGGATGTTTTTATTAGTTTTTATGTTAAATTCACATTTCTGGACTTTACTATGAGTTTGTGTACTTTTCTGTGATTTCAGGTATTTTCTGGCTGAAATTGAGGGACTTAAGCAAAAATCAGATTCAGAGGTTGAAGAAGGACTGCTGATGCTGTTGGATTCTGACCTCCCTGCACTCAAAGTGGATTTTCTGGAGCTACAGAACTCCAAATGGCGCGCTCTCAATGGCTTTGGAAAGTAGACATCCAGGGATTTTCAGCAATATATAATAGTCCATACTTTGCCCGAGTTTAGATGATGCAAAAGGGCATTGAACGCCAGTTCTACGCTGCAGTCTGGAGTTAAACACCAGAAACAGGTCACGAACCAGAGTTGAACGCCAAAAACACGTTACAACTTGGCGTTCAACTCCAAAAGAAGCCTCTGCACGTGTAAACTTCAAGCTCAGCCCAAGCACACACCAAGTGGGCCCCGGAAGTGGATTTATGCATCAATTACTTACTTCTATAAACCCTAGTAACTAGTTTAGTATAAATAGGACTTTTTACTATTGTATTAGACATCTTGGGATGTATAGTTCTTAGATCGTGGGGGCTGGCCATTCGGCCATGCCTGAACCTTTCACTTATGTATTTTTCAACGGTAGAGTTTCTGCACTCCATAGATTAAGGTGTGGAGCTCTGCTGTTCCTCATGATTTAATGCAAAGTACTACTGTTTTATATTCAATTCAACTTATTCCGCTTCTAAGATATCCATTCGCACCCAAGAACATGATGAATGTGATGATTATGTGACGCTCATCATTATTCTCACTTATGAATGCGTGCCTGACAAACACTTCCGTTCTACATGCAAACAAGCTAGAATGAGTATCTCTTAGATATCTAATACAGAGGACCGAGTCTGAGATATTAGAATCTTCGCGGTATAAGTTAGAACCCATGGATGGCCATTCCTGAGATCCGGAAAGTCTAAACCTTGTCTGTGGTATTCTGAGTAGGATCTGGGAAGGGATGGCTGTGACGAACTTCAAACTCGCGAGTGCTGGGCGTAGTGACAGACGCAAAAGAAGGGTGAATCCTATTCCAGTATGATCGAGAACCTCCAGATGATTAGCCGTGCCGTGACAGAGCATTTGGACCTTTTTCACAGAGAGGATGGGATGTAGCCATCGACAACGGTGATGCCTTTCAGAAAGCTTGCCATGGAAAGGAGTAGGAATGATTGGATGAAGACAGCAGGAAAGCAGAGGTTCAAAGGAACGAAAGCATCTCTATACGCTTATCTGAAATTCTCACCAATGATTTACATAAGTATTTCTATCTTTATTTTCTGTTTATTTATTATTATTATTCGAAAACTCTATAACCATTTGATATCCGCCTGACTGAGATTTACAAGATGACCATAGCTTGCTCCATACCAACAATCTCCGTGGGATCGACCCTTACTCACGTAAGGTTTTATTACTTGGACGACCCAGTGCACTTGCTGGTTAGTTGTATCGAAGTTGTGACAAATTATGAATTAAGATTAGAGCACCAAGTTTTTGGAGTCATTACCAGGGATCACAATTTCGTGCACCACCTCCCCATCTTGATACAAAGAAATTCCTAGGGAATCCCTCTCTTCTCCGAGCTGAGCTGGGTAGTGATTAATATATTTTGCTCTTGTTTTTACTTTGCTTTCTTATTTTTCTAGTTTGTAACCTATTTTTATGGTTGATTTTTGTTTTTAAGAGATGGCCAAAAACAATAACTCTATGAAGGCCTTTAAGAAGGCGAGGAAGGCTACTGCGGCTCAGAACATCTCAGCCAAGGTGGCTGGGGAAGGGTCTTCTCAGGTTCTGTCAAAGCCATCCGTACCGAGTTCTCCTGGACCGAGGAGGATGATCCCTACTCCTCGGGTTCGTTTGGTTGATCCTCCACAGGCTTCTGTTGCTACCTCTGGCACTCCTCCTCCGAAAAAACAAAAGACAGCTGAGCCCTTTAACCTTGATGCCCCTGACTTTGATGCTGTTGAGTTTGTGGATTAGCAAATTGGTCCTTATGGTACCATCCCTACTGACGATGTTTCTCTTCTTTGCCATTTGGACTTTATTACTCGGAGCAGCATCAAGATGGCACACATGGGGGCGGTTTTATATCGGACTGCCCAGGATCTTCCCATTCATGCTACGAAGGCCTTTATGGAGGAGGCTAAGTTAGAGTTCAACCGGATGAAGGGTTTGAAGGAGGAGCTTGAGTTGAAGGTGACCAAGTTGGAGAAAGAGTTGGAGGGTGAAAAGACTAGTTCTTTTGCCTTGGAGGCTTCTGCAAAGTTGGCTGAAGATACGGCGTTGAAGCACAAGGAGAGCTATGTCACGACCTATAGGGAAATGATGCGTCTCAGGAAGGATTTGGAGTCTACCCGAGCTGATTATGCTGAGCTCCAGGATCACCTTGTACGCAGCCGAAATGCTGCTTATGAGAACATGAAGGAGCAGGTTCGGGTTTGTAACGACCCAACTCCCAGTATGCCATGGTAATATAAGAAGCCAAGTGTTACCAACTTGTTCTTCCTAATTATTAACTATTATTTAATATATGAGCATGTTCCTTGTTAGAGCAATGCCAATTTTACGAGTAACTTTTTTTATATCGTTGCGGATGATAAGGTGAAATAAACAAGCAGACATACTCCCAATGTGCCATGGTCATACAAGAAGCCAAGTGTTACCAACTTGTTCTTCCTAATTATTAACTATTATTTAATATATGATCCTGTTCCTTGTTAGAGCGATGCCAATTTTACGAGTAACTTTTTTTTATATCGTTGCGGAATATAAGGTGAAATAAACAAGCATACATTGATAGAAATAATAAGGAAGCATAAGGAAACATAGAAACACAACTGATAATATACATCATGAACACTATATCAAAACAGGTAGCGTTTACAAAGATCAAGTTAGTTCACATCCTCATCATCCTACGTAGCTAATATATACATGACACTCCCAGGGCCTGGCCCATACAAAAAGCCGCTAAACTGGCACCCAGGCTAGCCTAACAACTCTACAGCTCCTAGCTCTCGGGTGTACTAACACAAATGAGAGACTAACTAACAGATAATGTCAGACTAGAGTGTCATCAAAAGAATGCCCCTACTGTTGTCAGACTATATCTACATGTGGCAGTTCGGAAGATCGTCATGGGGCTAACCCATCTCCTCATCCTGCTCTATCTCTATCTCAGGATCCTCCTCCTCCTCCTCGTTTGCAGCTACATCTATACCCTCTGACCCACCAGAAGCACTGCTATCACTATGTACAAAACCATTCGTGAGCACAGGTCTGTTCGCGTATATCGGAGCTACCCTATCATTTGGTAGTGCCGGCTCATCAGGTTGTGGAAAGTCAGGGATCAGCACAGGGGGAATGTCCCACTCTGGTGGTATCACAGGTACGTAGTCACCAGCTAACTCGCACTCGTCAGGAATGATAGGCTCAGGTGCCACCTCATTCAAGGGTTGAGCTGATATAGGGTGTCCGGGAACATCGGGAAAAGGATGTCCAGGTACGTTAGGGTGTGGCCAGGATAAGGGAAAGTCATAGGGAGCGTCAGGATCAAAAAGCGAGCCATACAAACAATGTTGGAAGGGACATTTTTGTAACGCGTAACGTCTCATACGAGGCTCTGCACTCAAAATGTAGTAACCATAGTATACTGGATCCTCGTAAATGTATAGGTCTTCGACTTTATAGAATATCCTGCCCGTCTATATCTGATGGGGGAAGAGAGAGAAGGGGGTAAGAACTGGGGAGTTCTTAGTAGGGTCGGGGTTATTAGTTACGTTCATTTATTTGGGGTCGATTAGCAGACGAATAATAGAATATAGCGAAGCAATAAACAAAAGATAAAGATAGAAAGAGAAAGTAGAGACAATAGAAAGCAGAACACAAACAAAAGAATACAAAAAAATAAAACATAGAAATAGCATACAAGCAAACAAACATAAAAAAATAGATCACACACAGAAAGGAATGCAACAGAGAATGATGTGCAGACAAGAATGATGCATGTCTAGCCCTAGTGCAGGCCATGAGCTCATGTGTCGGTTGGCTACCCGCAATCGCAACATTTATCTAGTCACGAGTAATCCCGATTTTCCAGATACGATTTTCCATTCCTAAAGGATAGTAATAGCCTCTCATTCGAGACGGCCTCTGCTTAACGTAGAAAACTCTGCTCTGCTCTGGGAAATCAGAAAATGGCTGTAGGTAACTTAGTATCCCTACAGAAACTCTGGGTTGCATCAAGCAACTAATATGTATTAAATATAGCTCTGGATTGCGTCAAGCAACTAATATATATATAAATATAGCTCTGGGTTGCATCAAGCAACTAATATATATATAAATATAGCTCTGGGTTGCATCAAGCAACTAATATATATATATATATATATATATATATATATATATATATATATATATATATATATATCTGGGTTGTATCAAGCAACTAATATATATATAAATATCTCTATTATATTACTCTTCTCTTTATATCTCTTTTCTCTGTATCTCTTTACTCTGCTCTGATTACTCTGTTCTCTGTATCTCTTTGCTTTTCTCTTATTACTCATTCCTTTATATCTATGTTACCCTTCTTCTCTTTATCTCTTTACTCTACTCCGATTACTCTGTTCTCTGTATTTCTCTATTCTGCTCTGATTTCTCTGCTTAACGTATATATTTAAAGCTTATGTAAATTTCTGTATGAATAGTTAGCTTGTCCCAAGTATAGGTTCATTAAGTCTATAATGAAACAGTTTAACTTTTCATATAATACCTAACCCTAGTCGCAACTCAAGAACTAACTATGTTGCCCTAGTTCGTTCACTAATCTCTGTCTGTTTTTCTGTCATTAAAACTTTATAGACTTTTCTTCGACTTTTATCTTTCTTTTAACTTTGCCTCACTAATATGTTCTTACCACTCCCTAAGTGTTTTATGAAGGTAATTATGAGATTTTGCGCTTAAAGTTGTCTTTCTAAATCTTTTACAGAAAACTGCCTTTTTCGCATTATTTTATTATTTTTATTAAAATATTATTTTTAATTAAATATTATTATTTAATATTTTATTATTATTTATTATTTTATTAATATATTTTCGAAAATTACCTTCCTTTAACCTTTTACTTTATAAATTCACTTTTTACCACCCGTAACTTTTAATATTTCTACTTTAACCACCCTAACTTTTAGAAATTATAAAATAACCCCTCAAACAAAAAAATATTTACTTCCTTTCCCTTTCTAAGATCTAAAAGGTGTTCTTCAATGTTCTTCACCACACTCAAAGTGTTCTTCGTGTTCTTCGTATATTCTTCAGATTCTTTCTCTGTTTTTACCCGTTTTTTAGTCTTTTCAGCAACCAATTTTTACCAAAATTTATAATAAATTCCCAGCCACTAAAATCCCATCTTTCCACATGATTTCAACACAAATTGAACCCCAATTTAAGGATTAGGGTTCGTTTTTTCAGCAGCCATAAAGAACATGAGTTCAAAGTTGAATATCATCAAATTTCATCAAATTTTCACCAAAATTTCAACAAGAATTACTCATATAAACAACCAATTTCAAGCACAGCCAAATCATATCATAATCACACAACTCAAACACAATCAATCAAGATTAAATTCGTCAAACCCTACCTGGTTTTGCTGCTCCTAATTCGGTTATACTTTCAGGTGGTCCTTAAGCACTTTTTCCTCCTAAATCACATCAAGAACAACTTTAAAACTCTAAACCATCAATTAAACGAACTTCAGAAGCATCTTAGAAAGGTTATCCTCATCTTAAACGTGCAGCAAATCAAAGATCTTTGGCCCACAAGTCAAGCTAAGCAAGAGATCTAAGGAAGAACATCAAGAAAACACTTGTTTAAGCATGTTTCCTTGAAAACCTAATTGAAGAGGGAAGGAGACAGCCATCTCACCTTATTTATAGCCTTGATATGTTATATGGTTATGTAGAGGATGAAGAGAGGATCATTTTTGTGAAATCGGAGTTTTGATTTGAGTTTTAGTTCAGAAGAAATCAAGCTTTAAAGATTTAAGTGTCATGAAAGTTTCTCTCTTTTCTCTCTTGTAATTTCCGGCCAAAATGATTAAATGAGACAGTCTTGGAGGTCTTGGAGGTGTAAGGTGAGTTGTGATTGGTTGGCTTGGAGGTGGGTTAAAATAATATTAAAATATCTCAGGTGTATAACTACTAAAACTAGATGTATCGGAACACTCGTAAAAACATCTCTAAAAAATTATTTTTTGAGCTACTAACATAAATGACACTAGTAACATATTTAATTTTAGAATAGAACATGTATGATGAGGCCTTAGCATTGCTAAAGTCATCAGAGAGTGCTGGTGCTAAGCTGCACCAGTAAACTGTGAACCCGGTTAAACCGATTTTCTGTTTTTAACTAAAACAGACCAGGTAACGTTATAATATCATTCAAGCATCTTCTAATACTAATATAATGATAATATTATCCTATTATCTCTCCTCTCTCATGAACCGAGTCCGGTTCGTCAAACTGAGACTATTTACGAAAAACATAATCAAAACTCCTAACCGTTACGGTTCAAAAACTAGGTTCTTCGTGACTGCGTTATCAAGCTTGCCTCAAAAGAGGTCCTAGCTTAAACATGGCATAATGACAATGAGGATTGAGATACTTGATGATATATCAGAGGCTCTCCCCTTACTGATCCTCCGGAGAAATCTGTACTTTCAGAAAAGATCTCGCGTACTTGAAAATCAGGGTTATTACAGGGTTCTTGCACCCGAGCTCGACCTTACTCTCTTCAGCTTGGACAACATCGTGAAGGACGGTAAAATTGTCCCTGATAAACTTGATGATGATGATGTCGAACCTCCTTCTGTGCCCGCCGCCAAAGCTTCTGTTGCGCCGACTTCTTCAACTCCTTCAGCTGAGGTTGGTCATCCCGAGTCGGATTCTGATTGTCAGGTCCTGAACCGGGATGATGGGATGGTAGATGCGGTGCCTCTTCAGACTCGTCCTCCTTCACCTCGTGATGTTGTGACTGGAAACTCTCTATGATTTGTCTTTGGATGTTTTTGTATATAGCCCAGCTTGTGGGCTTTGAAATTTTTTATGTTTTGTAATTCGTGATATCTAATTGCTGGACACCTTTAGTTGCTTTTCTGTTAGCAACTTATTTTGAAAAAATAAAGTAGTTTCTCAAGCTCTCGGGGCTGACTTTTTGGTGGCCTCTTAAGATCTTGTTATTATTATAACTTGTTCCTTTCATGACATGTGTGTCTGCACCTGTCTGATATCTTTTAGGTTTCTTGGCAATGTTGGAGCCATATTGTCTGACCTCTTTTGATTGCCTTTGTATTTTCATACTTGTAGCTTGGTTCTTTTGAGATTGTGGATTTCAGGGTCCAACTCGTATGCCTTCCGTTGGCTGACTTCTTTATCTCGGCCTGAAATTATTTTGTAGTAATCCATTTTGTTTGGACCTTTGTTAGGTCTCTTCCATGGATTTACCTTTAATTTTGGCATCTTGGTCAGGCCGACTTCATCATGTCGGTCCCTTCTAAGTTATTTTTAGTAATCCTCTTTCTTGGACCTTTGTCAGGTCTCTTTCAGGGATTACTTTTTATAACTTTTTTATTTTGGAGACGACTTCTTTACGTCGGTCCCTTCTAAGTTATTTTTAGTAATCCTCTTTCTTGGACCTTTGTCAGGTCTCTTTCAGGGATTACTTTTTATAACTTTTTGATTTTGGGGTTGACTTCTTTACGTCGGTCCCTTCTAAGTTATCTTTAGTAATCCTTTTTCTTGGACCTTTGTCAGGTCTCTTTCAGGGATTACTTTTTATAACTTTTTTATTTTGGGGCCGACTTCTTTACGTCGGTCCCTTCTAAGTTATTTTTAGTAATCCTCTTTCTTGGACCTTTGTCAGGTCTCTTTCAGGGATTACTTTTTATAACTTTTTCATTTTGGGGCCGACTTCCTTACGTCGGTCCTTTCTAAGTTATTTTTAGTAATCCTCTTTCTTGGACCTTTGTCAGGTCTCTTTCAGGGATTACTTTTTATAACTTTTTGATTTTGGGGCCGACTTCTTTACGTCGGTCCCTTCTAAGTTATTTTTAGTAATCCTCTTTTTTAGGGCTGGCCAAGCCTTTTTCCAGGGATTGACTTTTTATGACTTTGGTTATTGTGGTCGACTGGTCCGACTTCTTTACGTCGGCTTGTCTTTTAAGTTATTTTTAGCAACCCATTTTATTAAGACCTCGTCAGGTCCTTTCTATGGATCACTTTCGATAACTTCTTGCATTATTCTATTTTTGTCACTTTTTCATCTTTGCCGACATTGTAGAGATCAGGTTTTGTTCCCGTTTGGTCAACCTTTTGATGAATTTGGTTTTCATCTTCTTTGGTCTTTATCGTCATCGAGCAGTGAATTTGATTTTCACTTTTCGCTGACCTTGTAGCTTTATAATTGGGCGATGAATTTTTAGTGTTTCAGATTAATGCGTCCTGAGAATTTGTAGAAAATCTAAGACTTTATTCAAAGAGAATGTAGATATATACATGTGGGTGTTTTATCCCTCTAAGTCGGGCAATTTGTAGATCTTAGCTTGGCACCTCATTAAAAAACCTTTTCAGGAAAAAGAGTGCGCCTTATCCTAAGATCATTGTTACCTCTAACTATAGTACCTTCTTATGTTGCAGGTGTGCCATGACCTTGGAAGCTCTCGCCCTTCGAGTTCGGATAGTCTGTAGTAGCCCTTTCCAAGTACTTCTATGACTCGGTAGGGTCCTTTCCAGTTTGCTGCCAGCTTTCCTTCTCTAGGTCGAGTTCTTCCGATATCATTTCGGATTAGAATGAGGTCGTTCTCGGAAAAACCTCGCATCACTACCTTTTGATTGTATCTTGAAGTCATTCGACGTTTTAATTCCTCTTCTCTGATCCGAGCTCTTTCTCGGATTTTTGGAAGTAGGTCGAGTTCTTCCTTTTGAAGTTGGGAGTTGGCTTCTTCATTATAGTGGATCACTCTGGGCGACCCTTCTTTGACCTCCACTGGGATCATTTTCTCCATTTTGTAAGCTAATCGGAAGGGTGATTCCTTTGTGGTGGAATGTGGCGTCGTCCGGTATGCCCATAGGACTTGTGGGAGCTCTTCAGCCCAGGCTCCCTTTGCGTCCTGTAATCTCCGTTTTAGCCCAGCCAATATGACATTGTTGGCAGCTTCGGCTTGTCCATTGGCCTGGAGATGTTCTACGAAAGTTAATTGGTGTTTTATGTTCAAGTCGGCCACAAACTTTTTGAAGCCTGCATCTGTGAATTGGGTGCCATTGTCTGTGGTGATGGAGTATGGAACCCCAAACCTTATGACAATGTTTCTATATAGGAATTTTCGACTTCTTTGAGCAGTGGCATTAGCTAGAGGTTCTGCCTCAATCCATTTTGTGAAATAGTCTACCCCTACTATGAGGAATTTGACTTGTCCTGATCCCTGAGGAAAAGGACCGAGAAGGTCGAGTCCCCACTTTACGAATGGCCAGAGTGAGGTTATGCTAATGAATTCTTCTGGTGGGGCGATGTGAAAGTTGGCATGTTTCTGACATGATGGACATGTCTTTACAAATTCTGTTGCTTCTTTTTGCAAAGTTGGCCAATAGAATCCAGCCCAGAGTACTTTTTTTGTGAGGGCTTGTGCTCTGAGATGGTTGCCACAAATGCCACTGTGTACCTCTTCTAAAACCTCCTTTGTGTTGGAAGTCGGCACACATTTTAACAATGGTATTGAGATCCCTCTCTTGTATAGCGTATTGTTTATGATGGTGTAGTATTGTGCCTCTCGTTTTGACCTCTTTGCCTCCTTCTTATCTGTAGGGAGTGTTTCTGTTTTGCGGTAGTTAATTATGGGAGTCATCTATCCTTGATCCAGACCTGTTATGGCTAGGACTTTTTCTTCTTCCGAGATTGACGGGTTCTACAGCATTTACTGGATGAGGCTTCTATTGTTGCCCCCTGGTTTGGTGCTGGCTAGCTTTGAGAGTGCATCAGCTCGGGCATTCTGTTCTCGGGATATGTGGCGGACCTCATATTCCCCGAGTTATCCAAGCTATTCTCTGGTTTTGTCCAAGTACTTTTTCATGGTGGGGTCCTTGGCTTGGTAGCTCCCTGCTATTTGTGAAGTGACCACCCGTGTGTCACTGAAGATGATGAGCTTTTGAGCTCCAACCTCCTTAGCCAGCTTCAAACCAGCCAGTAGTGCCTCATACTCAGCTTGGTTGTTTGAGGCAGGGAACCTGAATTTGAGGGAAAGTTTGATTTGAGTTCCCTAGTCGCTTTCAATTATTACACCTGCGCCACTTCCAGTTTTGTTTGAGGAACCGTCTACATAGAGATTTCATTCTGTAGGGATTTCTGGGGTGTCTGTAAATTCTACAATGAAGTCGGCCAAATATTGCGATTTGATGGCTGTCCGAGCGTCATATTAAAGGTCGAATTCAGACAACTCGATCGCCCATTGTAAGATTCTTCCTACTAAATCTGTTTTCTGCAGAATGCCTTTTATTGGCTGGTTGGTCCGAACCCTGATAATGTGGGCTTAGAAATATGGGCGAAGTCGTCGAGATGTTAGTATGAGAGCATAGGCAAATTTTTCTATTTTTTGATAGTTCAGTTCGGATCCTTGTAGTGCTTTGCTGATGAAGTATATAGGTAGTTGCCCACTGTCGTCTTCTCGGACCAATGCTGAGGCTACTTCCCGACTTCCTACTGCGAGGTATAATACAAGGGGTTCTCCTTCCCGTGGCCGAGTTAGGATAGGAGGTTGTCCCAGGAACTTTTTGAAATCTTGGAAGGCTTGTTCGCACTCCGTCATCCATTCAAACCTCTTTCCCTTCCTTAGAGTGGCATAGAAGGGGAGAGATCTTATTGCCGATCCAACTAGAAATCTGGACAAGGCTGCCAACCTTCCATTGAGTTGCTGTACCTCTTTGACACAGGTCAGGCTCTTCATGTCGAGTATGGCCCAGCATTTATCCGGATTTGCCACGCTTTCTCTTTGTGTGAGCATAAAATCCAAGAATTTGCCAGCTTCTACTGTGAAGGTGCATTTTGTAGGGTTAAGTCGCATGCCATGCCTTCTAATAGTGTCGAATACTTGGGTAAGGTCGGACAGTAACGTCTCTTCACTTTGTGTTTTTATTAACATGTCGTCCACATAGACTTCCATTATTTTCCCGATGTGGTCTGTAAAGACCTTTTTCATTAATCTCTGATAAGTAACTCCCACGTTTTTGAGTCCAAAAGGCATAACGATGTAGCAGTAGTTTGCTTTTGGGGTTAAGAATGAAGTTTTTTCTTGGTCGGGAGGGGGGTACATCGGGATTTGATTGTATCCTGAATAGGCATCCATAAACGAGAGGTATTTGTATCCGGAGGAGCCATCCACCAGAGCGTCGATACTTGGGAGTGGATATGGGTCCTTTGGGCAGGCTTTGTTGAGATCAGTGTAATCGGTGCACATCCGCCACTTTCCATTTGATTTTTTCACCAAGACGACGTTAGCTAGCCATAATGGGTACTTGACTTCTCTTATGAATCCTGCCTCCAGTAGAGCCTGTACCTGCTCTTCCGCAGTTTGGGATTGTTTTGGTTCGAGCTTTCTATGCCTCTGCTGTATCGCCCGAGATCCTAGGTAAACTGCCAGCTTGTGGCACATTGGTTTAGGGTCTATGCCTGGCATGTCTGCGACCTTCCATGCAAAGAGGTCGACATTATCTCGTAAGAACTATACGAGTGACTCTTTTATGTCTCCTTTTAAGATCGTGCCAATATTGGTTATTTTGTCTGGGACATCTCCGATCTAGACTTTTTCTACTTCGCCTTCGGGTTGTGGACGGAGTTCTTCTCGCCCTCGAACTCCACCAAGTTTGATGGTGTGGCATTCTTCTCCTCTGCGTCTGAGGTTTAGACTTTCGTTATAACAGCGGCGCGCCGTCTTCTAGTCTGCTTTTATTGTAGTTATTCCTTCTGTGGTTGGGAACTTCATGCACAGATGTGGAGTCGAGACTACTGCGCCAAGTTGATTTAACGTTGTCCGACCTATTAGGGAATTGTAAGATGAACTCACGTCGACCATGATGTAGTCTATATTGAGTGTCCTTGACCGGTTTCCTTTTCCAAAGGTCGTATGTAGTGAGATGTACCCCAGGGGTTGGATTGGAGTATCTCCCAGCCCGAACAGGCTGTTCGGATATGCTCTGAGTTCTTTTTCTTCTAGACCGAGTTTATCAAAGGCGGTTTTGAACAAGATGTCAGCCGAGCTTCCTTGGTCTACCAGAGTGTAGTGGAGATTTGCGTTGGCTAATATGATAGTGATAACCATGGGAACGTCATGTCCCGCGATGATGTCAGCTGCGTCCTCTTTAGTAAAAGTGATTGTAGGGATATCGGGTGCTTCCTCTTTTCCCTCTACATGATATACATCTTTAAGATGTCTTTTGTGAGATGATTTGGAGATGCCTCCTCCCACAAATCCTCCATGTATCATGTGGACATGTCTCTCTGGTGTACGAGGTGGTCGTTCAGCCCATCCGACATCTTCATCCCTTCTTCTTTTTCTTGGATCGTCTGCTCGGCTGGCTAAGTACCGATCTAACTTTCCTTCTCTTACCAGTTTTTCTATGATATTTTTTAGGTCGAAACATTCGTTGGTGGAATGTCCATAGATTCGATGATATTCACAATATTCAGCCCGATTTCCTCCTCCTTTTTTGCTTTTGAGTGGTTGAGCTGGGGGTATCTTTTCAGTATGGCATACCTCTCGGTAAACATCTACAAGAGATACCCGAAGAGGGGTATTATAGTATTTTTTGATCTTTTCCCCATGTTGATCCTCTTTTTTCTTGGATTCTTTGTCCTTATCTCGGAAGGAGTAGGAGAATCCGAATTTTGATGTCTCTCCTAGTCGAGAGTTTTTCTCCATGTTGATGTACTTCTCTGCTCATTCCTGCACTTCGTTTAGAGATGTGGGATGTTTTTTTGATATAGAGTGGCTAAAAGGTCCCTCACGCAAGCCCTTGATAAGACCTATAATGGCGGCCTCTGTTGGTAGACTTTGTATGTCCAGACATGCTTTGTTGAATCTTTCCATGTAGCTGCAGAGACTTTTCCGATCTCCTTGCTTGATTCCTAATAGACTCGGGGCGTGTTTAGCTTTGTCTTTTTGGATGAAAAATCTAGCCAGAAACTTCTTGGCTAAATCGTCGAAGCTTGATATGGACCTAGGGGATAGATTGTCGAACCATTTAATGGCCGTCTTTGTTAAGGTAGTTGGGAAGGCTTTGCAGCAGACTGCATCTGAGGTGTCAGTGAGGTACATTCTACTTCTGAAATTACTGAGATGATGGCTAGGATCTGCTGTGCCATCGTATAAAGTCATGTCGGGAAGTTTGAAGTCCTTTGGGGTTTTAGTCCTCATGATCTCTTTGGTGAATGGATTTTGGTCCTTACGGGAGCTATCTTCGTGACCAGATCGAGTAGTTTTGGCCTTGAGATCTGCTTCGAGTTTTAAGAGCTTGTCCTCTAACTCTTGGTGTTGCCTAGCTTCCCTTTGTAGCTTCTCTCCGTCTCGCGTTGGTACTCGACCTCTTTTTCAAGTTGTTTTAGTCGATCCTGAAGTGCCTCCATAGCTCCCATGTTTGGCAAATCTTTGTCTTTGTTAAGTTGAGGAGTATCTTTTAGTGTAGTGTCCGCGTTTTTATGCGGCGTCATATCTTCCAGATCGGAGTCATGGTCATTGTCAAGGTTGTCCGCCATGATGATGGAATGACTTCCAGGTTCCCCGGCAACGGTGCCAATGTTCCGAGGGTTACCTGAAATTGTAGGTTGATCTCGGACGAGATCTTCTGTACTGGTCGGAGCTTACGTATCCGGCGGGTGGATGGCAGCCGGAGCAGCCGTGTCCGACTTGTTGGACTGGCTATGCTGCTGATCCTTCATCACCGGAGGGTGGTGGTACCTGCAAGGGACTCCGATGCTTAACTTAGCAAGGGTATTAAGCAGGTATATTGTAGAATCAGAGTATGAGTTATACCTGGGTGCTCCAGTGTATTTATAATAGTAGAGGATGACCTTTCTGGGGATAAGATAGTTATCTTATCTTATCTTATCTTTGAGTGAAGTCATCTTATCTTCAAGAGAATCGCTCTTATCTCTATACGCTTGGGCTGCCTTTGGATTTGGGTCGTGTTCCTCTATCTGGGCCCTTTATTGGGCTTTCCTGGCAATTTGGCCGAGCTCTTTGAGAAGAGGTCGGATAGTCTGACCTGAAGAGGTTGGTTGCCTTGTTGCTAAACATCCCGGGTCGAATAGCTCGACCTAGGGCATGAACAGTACCTGACTTTCGGAGGTAATCTCTCTCTCTGAACACCAACATTTTAGTTTTTCTTTTGTTAGATAGAATAGATTGCATGATAATAATTGTTTGTATGTGTGTTTGCTTGTTAAAGTAATAAATTTCTTTTCAAGACTCTATTTTATAATATTTCACTAATTTAAATTGAAAAATTTGTGTTAAACTTGTTTGAAGACTATAAATTGGAACATGAATTGTAGCTAAGAATACACAACCCGTGAGATTTGAGCTTAATTACATGGTTACACTATTTAACCATAACATTTTATTCTTTTGTGTTTTCTTCTCTATGATTGTAATCTATATTTTGTTCCATTCTATATATCCATTATTTAGTGTATTTACATGCTTGCATATGATTGAGGCCATCATTTATTATTAGCTCACTTATCCCAAATAACCTACCTTTTCAATCACCTTTGTTAGCCACCTTGAGCCTTTTAATCCCCATTTGTTCTATATTTTACCACATCACTAGCCTTAAGCGAAAAAACAATTAATTACCCCAATTGAATCTTTGATTAGCTTAAGATAGAGATTGTGTGTCAATCAAGTGTGGGGAACTATGGAAACTTGGGTTAATGAAAGTGTACAGTGTTTAAATGACAAAATATTAGAAATTTGGGTACCTACTCATGTGAAACCAGAAAAATTAAAAATTCATGTGCATTGATAAGTTATGTTTACTTTTATATTTTAAAAAAAAACTAAAAATATTCAATTAATTAAGTAAATAAATAAATAAGGGGACAAAATTACCCCAATATTAAGTTTAATAAAAGATCAATGCATATGTGATCAAATTAAAGAAAATTTGATACATGAGTATGAGATGCAAAAGTGGAAATTTTGGGTAGTTAAGCATGATTTTAGAAGTATATAGGGTGTGTATGTTTAGGTGAGAGCTTAGGCTATTCAAGGATTCAATTTATAGCTCACTTGGCCATACATATATCCTCACCTTTACCTTAGCCCCATTACAACCTTGAAAAGACCTCATGATGTTTGCATTAGTGCACTAAATTTTTGTTGATTGGTTAGGTGGAGAACAAAGTTTAGAAAGCATGACTAGAGAAGACTAGAGTGGACTACCCTATACACTTGAGAGATTAGAGTGCATATACACTACTAGTGAGGGTTCAATGCTTGATTCTATGTTCCCTGCTTTCATGAGCTATCTTCTTACAAGTTTACTTGTCCTTACTGTATGATTTGAATTAGTGGAATCTGATTTATATTTGTCATGGAGAATTTATTTACTTTTAACCGAGTAGACAAAATCATCTTAGCATATAGTTGCATTCATAGGTTGCATTTCATGAGTCTTACTTTTCCCCATTTATTCTTTATATCTCCTTGAGCTTAGCATGAGGACATGCTAATATTTAAGTATGGGGAGATTGATAAACCACTATTTTATGGTTTATCTTGTGCTTGATTGAGTGATTTTATCAAGTCTTTGCACACTTATTCATACAAATTGTATGGTTTTACAAGTCCTTCCTAGTTTTGTTCTATGGTTGAAAACTTGCTTCCTAAGCCTTTAATTTGTGTATTTTAATTCCCATTTATACCATTCGATGTCGTGATCTGTGTGTTAAGTGTTTTCAGGCTTTACAGGGCAGGAATGGCTTAGAGGATGGAGAGGAAGCTTGCAAAAATGGAAGGAACACAAGAAATAAAAGAGATAACCAGCGAGCATCGATGCGCACGCATGGCTCACGCGTGCGCGTGATTTAGAGATTTGCATAGAGACGCGTGCACGTACCTGATGCATACGCGTGGATTGAAGTTTGCACGGCAACGCGTGCGCGTGCCTGATGCATACGCGTGACACGCGAAGATGACCAGCGACGTGTACGCGTGACTGACGCGTACGCGTGACATGCGCGACCTGCAGAAATTGTAGAAAATGCTGGGGGCGATTTTGGGCCAAGTTTGGACCCAGTTTTCGGCCCAGAAACACATACTAGAGCTAGGGGTCAAGCAGAGACTCAACACACATTCTCATTCGTATAGTTTTAGTTTGAGTTTTGTTAATGCTAAGAATTATTTTTACCTTTAATTAATTTTCAGTTCCTATTTTATTTAATTTATCATGTCTCCTTCTTATATTTCTGTGAGCGTTATATTTATGTCAATAGAGTAGGCTCCAAACTTGACTTGGGGTTGATTAAAAGGAGACCCTTGAGTTAGAATGCTCAAGTGATTAGTTAAATTGGAAGTTGTTAGCCGATTCCCTATTTACTAACGCTAATCCTTCCCAAGGGAGAGGGTTAGGACTTGCGAATAAGAGTTAGCTCAATCACTTAACTTTCCTTTATTTTGTAAGGGTTAACTAAGTGAAAACAATAACCTTTTGATACTACACTTGCGAAAATTCAACAAGGATAGAACTTCCAATTAATCATTCCCCCGGTCAAGGCTTTTTAATCTGAATACATAAATATCTTTTAATTTACATTGCTTTAATTCACAATCCTTTATTTTCCTGTCCTTCAACTCTCAAAATTTCTTGGAAAAATCATGATTAATAAAATAGCACTCTTTTGTCAACTCATTGGGAGACGACCTGGAATTTCTACTCCCAGTATTTGTATTCTAAATTTGTGACAACCCTTCTAAATTGATAAGCGGATTTTTGCTGGTTAAGAACTGTACTTGCAACGTATTTCTTATATTAATTTCTTAATCGACCAATTTCCGCCACGTCAAGGATCCCTGAGACTCCTCCTGACACTCTTCCAAGTAACACTGAAGTGAACCCAAGAAAAGAGTGGAAGGCCATCACCTCTGAGGCTGAGGCCGAATCTAAAGAATTGGGAAGGCATTGAATGCCAGTGAAGAAGTTTTCACTGGGCGTTCAACGCCCAATCTGGCAGCAAGCCTGGCACTGAATGCTAGCGAGGAACCCCTCACTGGGAGTTCAACACCCATCCTGGCAACAAAGCTTGCCTTGAACACCAGTCAGGGAGCATTAGCTGGGCGTTCAACGCCCAAACAGGCCAGTACTCTGGCGCTGAATGCCAGTGAGAAACCCCTCACTGGGCGTTCAACGCCCAACCAGCCAGGAACTCTGGCGCTGAACGCCAGTGAAGAACCCCTCACTGGGCGTTCAACGCCCACACACCTAGGGAAGCTGGCATTGAACGCCAGCAGGGATACCCCTGCTGGGCATTCAACGTCCAAAAGGATAGAGGAACTGGTGTTTAACGCCAGTAAGGGTGCACAGCATGGGCGTTTAACGCCCAAAGAGCTAACAGAGCTGGCGTTGAACGCCAGTAAAAGCACACCCTCTGAGTGTTTAATACCCACTCAAGACATCTCTATCCCAGAACTAAAGGAAGCCAAGGCTCATATAAAGACCATAGAGGTTCCTTTGTATACACTTCTGCAGTACATGAGTTCTGATGAATACTCATCCTCTGATGAGGATGAAGACTCTAGGGAAGAGCAAGTTGCTCGGTACCTAGTAGCTCTTATGAAGCTGAATGCCAAACTCTTTGGTACAAAGCCTTTGGAGGAAGAACCTCCACTGCTTTCCAAAGAACTCAATGCTTTAGTTTAGCAGAAGCTACCTTAGAAGCTTCCAGATCCTGGACGCTTTCTAATTCCTTGCACCATAGGCACCATGACCTTTGAAAAGGCTCTGTGTGACCTAGGGTCAAGCATCAACCTCATGCCACTCTCTGTAATAGAGAAACTGGGCATCCTTGAGGTACAAGCTACAAACATCTCATTAGAGATGGCAGAAAAGACAATGAAGAAGCCATATGGCTTAGTAGAGGATGTCTTTTTAAAGGTTGAAAACCACTACATCCTTGAAAACTTCATAGTCTTGGATATAGGAGAGGATGAGGATGACTCTGTCATCCTTGGAAGACCTTTCCTAGCCACTGCCAATGCTATCATTAATGTGGCTAAGGGAGAACTGACTTTACAACTAGGGGAAGATCACATCTTGTTCAAGATGCCTCATCCTAATTCTCCCTCTAATAAAAGAGAGATAAATGTGCAACACCTAGTGTTCCAACCCTCTCTTTCTGTGCAAAGCTTTACAGAGCCCCCAAACAACAATTCTAAGTTTGGTGTTGGGCAGACATTAACAAGCTCTAAGTACAAAGGTACTAAGAATAAAGTACCTAAAGGGTGGAGGGACAAGAAAGTCCCAACTGAAGGCCTGTCACCTAGCATGAGAGTTGTCTTCACTAAGAAGCCAGTCTTACCACATACAGTGAGTCGTATCCTGTCTTTAAAGCATGTGGAGCTAATTCATGAAAAGACAGAAAGAAAGTTCATTGTAAGGGGCAAAAATCTGAGCCTATACTCACCTCCGTAAAGAGCTAACCATCAAACTAATGATGTTAAAGAAGCACTTGTTGGGAGGCAACCCAACCTTAATTAATTGTTTTTATTTCCTTTCATTTTGTTTTTCTTTAATTTATATTTTAGGTTCCTGATCATATGCAGCAGTCAGAAGAGAAACAGAATTGTTCAATAGTGAAACCAGAACACTCTAGATGGAGTGTTATTGAAAGTTGAACGCCAGCCAGGGAGCTCTGGCTGGGTGTCCAACGCCCCAAATGGGTAGCATTGCTGGCGTTGAACGCCAGCAAGGGAGCAGACCCTGGGCGTTCAAACGCCAGTGCAGAGAGCAGGGAATCTGAAATTCCCTAACCTCTCAGGACCAGTGGGTCCTACAGCATCTTCACATACCCCATTTACTTTCACACTTTTCCATACACGCTTCCCTATAAAGCCTAGCCCAATCACATCCATACCACTTCCCCAAAACCATCATAACTCCCACCAATCCGCACCCACTTCAATTTAAAATTTCCACCCAAAACCCCACCCATGGCTGAACCTACACCTACCCCACTCCTATAAATACCCCTCTTCATAATCCTTCATACACACACCTCTTATACACTCATAACACCCACAAGTCCAAGCCCTCTCTCTCCCTCTATCTTCTTCTATTTTCTTCTTCTTCTACTTCATTCTTCTCTTTTCTTTATTTTTGCTCGAAGACGAGCAAAGTTTTAAGTTTGGTGTTGGAAAAGCCTAGCTTTTTTCTTTCCATTACCATTCATGGCACCCAAGGTTAGAGAACCCTTTAGAAAGAGGAAAGAAAAGGCAGTAGCCACCTCCTCTGAATCTTGGGAGATGGAGAGATTCATCACCAAAGCTCATCAAGACCACTTCTATGAAGTAGTAGCAGAGAAGAAAGTGATTCCTGAGGTCCCTTTCAAGCTCAAGAAGAATAAGTATCCGAAAATCCGAAGAGAGATCCGAAGAAGAGGTTGGGAAGTCCTAACCAATCCCATTCAGGATGTTGGGATTTTAATGGTGCAAGAGTTCTATGCTAATGCATGGGTTACTAAAAACCATGACACTAGTGTGAAACCAAATCCAAGGAATTGGATAACCATGGTCTGAGGGATAATCTTAGATTTCAGCCCGAAAAGTGTGAGGTTAGCGTTCAACTTGCCTTTGATGCAAGGAGATCCACATCCTTACACTACGAGAGTCAACTTTGATTAAAGATTGTATCAAGTGCTCTCAGACATCTGTGTGGAAGGAGCACTGTAAAAAAGGAATTCCCAAGACAAGTCTATTCAACTAAGAAGGCTTGACCTAAAGCCTATAGCTAGAGGATGGTTGGAATTCGTCCAATATTCCATCATCTCTACTAGCAATCAATCAGAAGTGACTGATAAACCCATATTTTATGATGTATCTTGTGCTCAAATTGAATGTTTTTATCAATTCTTCACCCACTTATTCATATGAATTGCATGATTTTACTTTTCCTTCCTTATTTTATGATATATGTAAAAAACATGTTTCCTATGCTTTAAAAATATTAATTTTAATTATCCTTTATTACCGTTCATTGCTGTGATTTATGTGTTAAGTATTTTCAGGCCTCATAGGGCAGGAATGGCTCAAAGGACAAAAAGGAAACATACAAAAATGGAAGAAAAGTACAAAAATAGAGTTTTGAAGAAAAGGCAGCGACGCAAACGCATGGACGATGCGAACGTGTGCCTAAGCGAAATGGCATCGACGCAAATGCGTGATTGACGCGGACGCGTGCCTTGAGCAGAACGCAAATGACCCGTACGCGTGACCAGGACAACTCCCAGATGACGCGAACGCGTGACAGACACCACGTATAAGAATCTGCAGAAAACGCCCCCAGCGATTTTTGGACCCTTTTTCGGCCCAATTCCAAATCCAGAAACATAGAATATAAGCCAGAGAATAGGGGAATCAAACAACAACTTAGAGATGAATTACAACTTTCATAATTTTAGGATTAGATGTAGTTTTTAGAGAGAGAGAGAGAGGCTCTCTCCTCTCTCTCAAGTTTTAGGATTAGGATTCCTTTTATTTTATAATTACTACTTCAATGCCAGGTTCAATCTTCCTTTAATTAATGTTTCTCTTCTATTTTTATTTATTCCAATGCTTTTACTTGTTAATGTTCCAATTTAGCTTATGAACCTTTTCATGTCAATATTTGAATATTCTATTTAATATTATTTGAGGTATTTCAGATTAATGGTTGTTTTATTCTATTTATGATGCTTTCAATTTAATTTAGAACTATTTTCTCTTTTAGTTTTGGTTAAGCGATTGGTAACACTTGAGTTATCAAACTCAGTTATTGATTGAAATTGGAATCGCTGATTGATTTGGATCGCTCTAAAAGCTAGTCTTCTCATAGGAGTTGACTAAGACTTGAAGATCAAATTAATTAGTCCACTTGGCTTTCTTTTACTTTAGTAAGGGTTAACTAAGTGGGATTAAAATCCAATTCTCATTACACCTGATAAGGATAACTAGGATAGAAATTCCAATTCTTATATCTTGCCAAGAGAATTTCTAATTATTAATTTATTTATTTTTCTTGACATTTAAATTATTTGTTCATTATTTCAAAAACACAAAATTATACAATTTTCCAAACCAATAATAAATCATACTGCCCTGCAATTCCTTGAGAGATGACCCGAGGTTTAAATACTTCGGTTATAAATTTATTGGGTTTTGTTACTTATGACAACTAAACTTTTGTATGAAAGGATTTTTGTTGGTTTAGAAACTATACTTGCAACGTGACTATATTTTTACAAAATTCTAAATTAGCAGAAATTCGATCATCAGTGACCATTAACAAAGCCATTATGATCCATTGTATCATGATTGGAAGTGAGGTGGAAGTACATGAGGTGATTCCTCAAGAATTGTACAAGATAGCTGAGAAGCCTTCCACCAATGCAAGGTTGGCATTCCCACACCTCATCTGTCATCTATGCAATTCAGCTGAATTGTCATAGAAGGAGATATCTCCATTGGGGAGGACAAGCCCATCACTAAGAAGAGGATGGAGCAAATTAGAGAGCATGCACAAGAGCCTGTGCAGCTTCCTCAGCATAAGATCCCTGAGATGCCTTAAGGGATGTATTTTCCTCCTCAAAGCTATTAAGATCAATGGCAGACTTCTCTTGGAGAACTAAGCACTAATATGGAGCAATTGAGGGTGGAGCATCAAGAGCATTCCACCACCCTCAATGAAATAAGAGAAGATCAAAGAGCCATAAGGAAGACCAAAGGGCTATGAGGGAAGAACAACAAAGGCAAAGGAATGACATTGAAGAGATCATGCATCACATTGGATCCTCAAGGAGGAGAACTAGCCGCCACCATTAAAGGTGGATTCGTTCTCTTTTACTTCCTTTCCTTCTATTATTTTTCTGTTTTCTATTATGTTTCATTTGTTCTCTTGTTCTTGTTGCATGATCATTTGCATTGATGTCTTAAAGTTGTAAAATGTTCCATATATCTCTCACCTTACTTAAAAGAAAATTTTAATTGAAAAGAATCGAGAGATACATGATTTTCAAGTTTATAATAAGAATAGTTCAATTATCTTGATGTGGTGGCATTGCTTTTGTTTTCTGAATGTATGAATAAACAGTGCATATTTGAAATTGGAATTTTAGAATGTTGGCTCTTGAAAGAATGATGAAAAAGGAAAAGTATTATTGATAATCTGAAAAATCCAAAAAAAATTGATTCTTGAAGGAAGAAAAAGCAGCAAAAAAAAAAGAAAAAGCATGTTGCAAAAGAAAAAAAAATTATTATGCATGCCAAAAAGAAAAAAAAAAAGAAGAAAAGGGAAAAAAAATAATAATATAAAGAGCAAAATCCATTACTACCCCAAAATGCAGGAAAATGAGGGCTGATTGAAAAAGCCAATAACCTTTTAAACCAAAAGGCAAGAGTAAAAGGACCCAAGGCTTTGAGCATTAGTGGATAGGAGGGCCTAAGGGATAAAATCCCGGCCTAAGCGGCTCAACTAAGCTGACCCTAACCATGTGCTTGTGGCGTGAAGGTGTCAAGTGAAAAGCTTGAGACTGAGTGGTTAAAGTCATGATCCAAAGCAAAAAGAGTGTGCTTAAGAACTATGCACACCTCTATCTAGGGACTCTAGCAAAATTGAGTAACAATCTGAAAAGGTTCACCCAGTTAAAGTGTCTGTAGCATTTTTGTATCCGGTGGTAATACTGGAAAACAAAGTTCTTAGGGTCACGACCAAGACTCTAAAAAGCTGTGTTCAAGAATAAAAAAGAACTAAACTAGAAGAGTCAATAATATCATCTTGATTCTAAGTTCCTAAAGATGTCAACCATTCTAAGTTCCAATGGATAGTGAGATGCCAAAACTATTCAGAAGCAAAAAGCTACTAACTCCCGCTAATCTAATTGTAACTAAGCTTCATTGGAAACTTTGAAATTTTTTTGTATCTTAATTTTCTTTTTATCCTACTGTGTTTTTAGTTGCTTGGGGACAAGTGATGAACGGATTTTTGTGTGGTCTAGAATTTCACAACTGGAATCTCGTTACAAGTATAGTTTCTAAACCAACAATAATCCATTCATACAAAAATTTGGTTGTCACTAAAGCAAACCCAATAAAAATAAACCGAAGTATTTAAACCTTGGGTCGTCTCTCAAGGAATTGCAGGAGGTATGTTACTATTGGTTATGAGATAATATATTTTTGGATTTTTTTAAAGGTTGAACAAGGAATGTAAATGACAAGAAAGTAAACTAGTAATTAAGAATGGCCTTAGCAAGGATTGATAATTAGAAGTCCTATCCTCATCATCATCCTCAATTGTGACATCAATGGCCCATGATGTGTGGAAAATGATCCAACACAAAACTCACCGGCAAGTGTACCAGGTCGCATCAAGTAATAATAACTCACATGAGTGAGGTCGATCCCACAGGGATTGAAGGATTGAGCAATTTTAGTTTAGTGGTTGATTTAGTCAAGCGAATCAAGTATTGGTTGAGTGGTTTGTATTTGACAGAAACTAAATTGCTTGAAATGTAAAGGGAGAAGGGAAAATTGCAGTAAATGAAAGAGCAAAGAAAGTAAAAGTGCTGAATCTTAAAGTGCAAGTAATGTAAATTGCATAAATTTAGATTGCAAGAAATGTAAATGACTGAATCTTAAAGTGCAAGAAATGTAAATTTCTTGAATTGTAAAAGGGATTGGGAGTTGGGATTGCAGAATTTAAACAAGAGGAAGTAAATTGCAGCAAAACAGAAGAGTAGAATGTGGATTGAAGTAAAGTAGATCTAAACAGAAAAATAGAAATGCTTGAGAAATTAAAACAAAAAATGACTTGTGCTTAAATTGCAGCAAATTAAAAGGCTGTTGAAGATCTCAGGAGTGGAAGAGACTAGAAAACAAGTCTAGATCTCAAATCCTTCCTTGATCCAACAAGAACAATTGCAAAAGAAATAAAGAAAAGTAAATTGCAGATTTAAGGAGAAGATGAAGCAGTAAAGTAAATAGAAATGGAAATTCAATTATGCAGAGAAAGTAAACAAGAGATCTCAAGGTGAGATTGAAACAGAAGTTCTTCAATTCTTCACCCAAGATCAAAAACAAGAAAAGTAAAGAGTGCTCAAGCAAGAACAAGGAAGAAGAGAGATCAATTCTCCTTCCCAATTCTCTAAGATCTAAATTCAAAAGTAAAAGCTCCAAATGAAAATGAAAATTAAAAGGAAAAATTCCAAGTAAAGTAAAAGGGTTCTTATTACATTAAACTAGCTCCTATTTATACACTTTCTATTCTTGGATTTTGGAATTTGGATGGGCTTTTGATTTGGTGAAGAAATGAATTAATTTGGATTCTTAGTTCAATTTTCAGCCCATGGTGCACCTCCCAGGGAAGAGTTCGGCTCTTGGCAAGAGCTTTGGCCAAGAGCTTTGGTCCCCTTCCTTGCCAAAATGTTGCGCACGGTCCTTCCCTTGTGACAAGAGAACAAAGCTCTTTGCAAGAGCTTGAAAGCTCTTGGCAAGAGCTTTACTTGTCCTTGAGGTCCTTGGTTCAAGTCTTGGGTGGAGCACTTGTGGAGCTAATTTCCTTGGCACCAGAGAAGCTCCCAAAGTCTTGCTTCCTTGAGGTGCCCGGTTCAATCCTTGGTGAAGGAAGACAAGCCAATTTTCCTTGGCAAATGAGTGGCACACAAGGCCTTGCTTCCTTGAGGGACTTAGTTCGAACCTAGGTGAGTGAAAAGAAGCCAATTTTGGCTTGTTTTTTCTTGTGAAGTAGCGCTGGCCCCCCCTCTTCTTGGTCATGGGTTCAAGTCTTGGTGAGTGCATTAGTGAGCTTTTCTTCCTTGATTTTCTTTGGAGCATGCCCGAAAAAGCTCTTTGGCAAGAGCTTCAAAGTTCTTTCCCAAGAGCTTGGCTCTTGGTTCCTTCTTCATGTGTTCTTGATAAAGCTCTTGGCAAGAGCTTCAAAGCTCTTGGCAAGAGCTTGGCTTTTGATTCTTTAAAGGAAAGCTCTCCACAAGAGCTTTAAAGCTCTTGGCAAGAGCTTTGTGCCCTTGTTTCTTGACTTCACCCACGCTTTTCCTTGTTTGAGCCATGCTTCTCTTCCTTGTGCCACGCTTTCTTTCTTTGCTTAGATCATGCTCCTTAGGCTATGCTTTTCTTATTTTTTCTTTTCTACAAATACAAGTAATCAAAACAACCAATCAAAGTATCACAAAATTCACAAAGCTTAAAATTCAATTAAAACCAATTAATTTTAGTTTAAACTTCATGATTTTGCATCAATTAAAGCGTGGTTGATTGATTCAAAGAAACCATGCATTTCTGATGAGCGGATATTTTATACGCTTTTTGGGGTTAATTTCATATAGTTTTTAGTATGTTTTAGTTAGTTTTTAGTTTATTTTCATTAGTTTCTAGGCAAAATTCATATTTCTCGACTTTACTATGAGTTTATGTGTTTTTCTGTAATTTCAGGAATTTTCTGGCTGAAATTGAGGGAGCTGAGCAAAAATCTGATTCAGGCTGAAAAAGGACTGCTGATGCTGTTGGATTCTGACCTCTCTGCACTTGGAATGGAATTTCTCTGGAGCTACAGGAGTCCAAATGGCACGCTTCTAATTGCGTTGGAAAGTAGACATCCAGGGCTTTCCAGCAATATATAATAGTCCATACTTTGCTCAAGGATAGACGATGTAAACTGGCATTCAACGCCAGTTCCATGTTGTTGTCTGGCGTCCAGCGCCAGAAACAGGTTACAAGTTGGAGTTCAACGCCAGAAACAGGTTACAACCTGGCGTTGAACGCCCAAAACAGCCCATGCACATGAGAAGCTTAAGTCTCAGCCCCAGCACACACCAAGTGGGCCCCAGAAGTAAATTTCTGTACCATCTATCATAGTTTACCCATTTTCTGTAAACCTAGGTTACTAGTTTAGTATTTAAAACAAATTTTAGAGATTTATTTTGGATCTCATGACATTTTTAGATCTGAACTTTGTACTTTTTGACGGCATGAGTCTCTAAACTCCATTGTTGGGGGTGAGGAGCTCTGTTGTGTCTCGATGAATTAATGCAAGTATTTCTGTTTTCCATTCAAACATGCGTGTTCCTATCTAAGATATCCATTCGCACTTCAATATGAATGTGATGAACGTGACAATCATCATCATTCCTCCACGAACGCGTGCCTGACAACCACTTACGTTCCACCGTAGAATGAATGAATATCTCTTAGATCTCTTAATCAGAATCTTCGTGGTATAAGCTAGATTGATGGCAGCATTCAAGAGAATCCGGAAAAGTCTAAACCTTGTCTGTGGTATTCCGAGTAGGATTCAGGGATTGAATGACTGAGACGAGCTTCAAACTCACGAGTGCTGGGCGTAGTGACAGACGCAAAAGGATAGTAAATCCTATTTCGGTACGATTGAGAACCTGCAGATGATTAGCCGTGCGGTGACAGCGCATCTGGACCCTTTTCACTGGAAGGATGGATGGTAGCCATTGACAACGGTGATCCACCAACACACAGCTTGCCATAGGAGGACGTACGTACGTGAATCAGAAAACAGAGGAAAGCAGAATTTCAGAAGACAAAGTATCTCCAAAACTCCAACATATTCTCCATCATTGCATACAAGTATAATTTGTATTCTGCCTTTTTTTTCCTTGCAATCAAATTTGATAAGTGAATTATTTTATTGTTTTCCTGACTAAGAGTTACAAGATAACCATAGATTGCTTCAAGCCAACAATCTCCGTGGGATCGACCCTTACTCACGTAAGGTATTACTTAGATGACCCAGTGCACTTGCTGGTTAGTGGTACGAGTTGTAAAAAGTGTGATTTACAATTCGTGCACCAAGTTTTTAGCGCCGTTGCCGGGGATTGTTTGAGTTTGAACAACTGACGGTGAATCTTGTTGCTTAGATTAGGAAATTTTTGTCTTTTGGGTCAGAGTCTTTTATTTTCTTTTCAAAAATTTTTCAAAAATAATTTTTCTATTAAATCTCGTGCCAAACTTTAAGTTTGGTGCTTTCTTGTTGGTTTTCCTTTGTTTTTCGAAAATTTTATTTTGGTTTTCTAAAAATTTTAAGTTTGGTGTTCTTTCTTCATGTTCTTGTGTTCTTGTGAGTCTTCAAAGTGTTCTTGAGTTTTTCTTGCGTCTTGATCTTAAAATTTTTAAGTTTGGTGTTTCTTGGTGTTCTCTCTCCAAAATTTTCGAAAACAAGGAGCATTAGATCTAAAAATTTTAAATCTTGGGCTATCTTATTGTTTCTCTCTTTCCTCTTTCAATTCAAAAATATCTTTTCTCTCTATTTTTAAAACAAAATTTCGAAATTTATTTTTAAAATTCAGATTTTTTTTCAAAATTTAAAATCTTTTTCAAATCATATCTTTTTCAAAACTTCCTGACCACTTTCTCTCTCCTCATTTTTTCGAAAATCTTTACCTATTTTTATTTATTTTATCTTCGAAATAATTAAATAAATAAATAAATAAATAAAAATAAATTTTTTTATTTTACATCATCTCCCTTTCTCCATCATGGATCTAAGTGGAAATGAAAAGTCCAGGAGGACTCTGGGGTCATATGCTAACCCCTCTACTGCTTCATATGGGAGTAGTATCTGCATACCCTCCATTGGAGTCAGTAGCTTTGAGTTGAATCCTCAGCTCATTATCATGGTGCAGCAAAACTGCCAGTATTCCGGTCTTCCACAGGAAGAACCTACAGAGTTTCTGGCACAGTTTTTACAAATTGCTGACACAGTATATGATAAGGAAGTAGATCAGGATGTCTACAGATTATTACTGTTTTCATTTGCTGTAAAAGACCAAGCCAAGAGGTGGTTAAATAACCAACCTAAGGCTAGCATAAGGACATGGAAACAGCTGACAGAAAAATTCTTGAATCCATACTTTCCTCCAAAACGGATGACACAGCTAAGGCTGGACATCCAAGGCTTTAAACAAGGAGATAATGAATCTCTTTATGATGCCTGGGAGAGATACAGAGAGATACTACGAAAATGCCCCTCTGAAATATTTTCAGAGTGGGTTCAGTTAGACATCTTCTATTGTGGGCTTACAGAAAGAGCTCAGATCTCTCTAGATTACTCAGCTGGTGGATCTATCCAGATGAGAAAGACAATTGAAGAAGCTCAAGAGCTCATTGATACAGTTGCTAGAAATCAGCATCTATACCTAAGCAGTGACCCTTCCATGAAAGAAGAGGCTAAAATAGTAACTGTTGAACTCAGTCCTGCAGAGCAAGCTGCTGAATTCAATCAGCAATTGGATTTTCTAACAAAGCAGTTAGCTGAATTTAAGGATAAACTACAAGAGACAAGGATGGCTAATATAAACATGGAAGTACAATTAAAGCAAACAAAGCAGCAGCTGTCAAAACAAATAACAGAAGAATGCCAAGCAGTTCAATTAAGAAGTGGGAAAGCACTAAATACCCCACTTCAAGGCAGCAGGAAACCAAGAAATGAGCAAACCACCCAAAATCCATCTGAGGACAGTAAGAGCCCAGGGAAAAATAATTCTGGCGCTAAAACGCCAGAAGTTGGGTGGAAGGCTGGCGCTGAACGCCCAGACCATGCTCAAGACTCGCGTTCAACGCCAGAAACAAGCAAGGATCTGGCGTTGAACGCCCAAAAGAAGCATAGTTCTGGCGTTCAAACGCCAGGAACAGATGAGGAGCTGGCGTCTAACTTCACTCCAGCTTCTAACTCTGGCACTCAATTGCCAGTAAGGGATCAAACACATACAAGTGCTGATAACAACCCATCTAAAAAGGCTTCTTCAACCACTTCTATAGGAAATAAACTTACAACAACTAAGGTTGAGGAATATAAAGCCAAGATACCTTATCCTCAAAAACTCCGCCAAGAGGAGCAGGATAAGCAATTTGCTCGCTTTGCAGATTATCTCAGGACTCTTGAAATAAAAATTCCATTTGTAGAGGCACTTGAGCAAATACCTTCTTATGCCAAGTTCATGAAAGAGATCTTGAGTCATAAGAAGGATTGGAGAGAAACTGAAAGAGTTCTCCTCACTGAAGAATGCAGTGCAGTCATTCTGAAAAGCTTTCCTGAAAAGCTTAAAGACCCTGGGAGTTTTCTGATACCATGCACATTAGAAGGTAATTGCACCAAGATAGCTTTATGTGATCTTGGGGCAAGCATCAACCTAATACCTGCATCCACTATCAGAAAGCTTGGTTTAACTGAAGAAGTTAAACCAACCCGGATATGTCTCCAACTTGCTGATGGCTCCATTAAATACCCATCAGGCGTGATTGAAGACATGATTGTCAGAGTTGGGGCATTCGCCTTTCCCACTGACTTTGTAGTGCTGGAAATGGAGGAGCACAAGAGTGCCACTCTCATTCTAGGAAGACCCTTCCTAGCAACTGGACGAACTCTCATTGATGTCCAACAGGGGGAAATAACCCTGAGAGTCAATGATGATGAGTTTAAGTTGAATGCTGTCAAAGCCATGCAGCATCCAGACACATCAAAAGACTGCATGAAAGTTGATCTTATTGACTCTTTGGTAGAAGAGATCAACATGGCTGTGAGTCTCGAATCAGAGTTGGAAGACATCTTTAAAGATGTTCAGCTTGACTTAGAGGATTCAGAGGAAATGAAAGAGCCTCTGAAATTTCCTCTGGAAGAGAAAAAACCTCCTAAACCCGAGCTCAAACCATTACCACCATCCCTGAAATATGCATTTCTGGGAGAAGGTGACACTTTTCCAGTGATCATAAGCTCTGCCTTAAATCCACAGGAAGAGGAAGCACTTATTCAAGTACTAAGGACACACAAGACAGCTCTTGGGTGGTCCATAGGTGACCTTAAGGGCATAAGCCCAGCTAGATGCATGCACAAAATCTTATTGGAGGATAATGCTAAACCAGTGGTTCAACCACAGAGGCGGCTAAATCCAGCCATGAAGGAAGTGGTGCAGAAAGAGGTCACCAAATTACTGGAGGCTGGGATTATTTATCCTATTTCTGACAGTCCCTGGGTGAGCCCTGTCCAAGTTGTCCCCAAAAAGGCAGGCATGACAGTGGTTCATAATGAAAAGAATGAACTGGTTCCTACAAGAACAGTTACAGGGTGGCGCATGTGTATTGACTACAGAAGGCTCAATACAGCCACCAGAAAGGATCATTTTCCTTTACCATTCATAGACCAGATGCTAGAAAGACTGGCAGGTCATGATTATTACTGCTTTTTGGATGGCTACTCAGGCTATAACCAGATTGTAGTAGATCCCCAGGATCAAGAGAAAACAGCATTCACATGTCCATCTGGAGTGTTTGCTTATAGAAGGATGCCATTTGGGCTGTGTAATGCGCCTGCAACCTTCCAGAGATGCATGCTCTCTATTTTCTCTGATATGGTAGAAAAATTTCTGGAAGTCTTCATGGATGACTTCTCAGTATATGGAGACTCATTCAGCTCCTGTCTTGATCACCTGAAACTAGTTCTGAAAAGATGCCAATAGACCAACCTGGTTTTAAACTGGGAAAAATGTCACTTTATGGTGACTGAAGAGATTGTCCTTAGGCATAAAATTTCAAACAAGGGAATAGAGGTGGATCAAGCAAAAATAGAGGTAATTGAAAAATTACCACCACCTGCCAATGTTAAGGCAATCAGAAGCTTTCTGGGGCATGCAGGATTCTATAGGAGGTTTATAAAGGATTTTTCAAAAATTGCAAAACCTCTGAGCAATCTGCTAGCTGCTGACACGCCATTTGTGTTTGACACAGAGTGTCTGCAGGCGTTTGAAATGCTGAAAGCCAAGCTGGTCACAGCACCAGTTATTTCTGCACCAGACTGGACATTACCATTTGAGCTAATGTGTGATGCCAGTGATCACGCCATTGGTGCAGTACTGGGGCAGAGGCATGACAAGCTTCTGCATGTCATTTATTATGCTAGCCGCGTTTTAAATGATACCCAGAAAAATTACACAACCACAGAAAAGGAATTGCTTGCAGTGGTTTATGCCATTGACAAGTTTAGATCATACTTGGTAGGATCAAAGGTGATTGTGTATACTGACCATGCTGCTCTTAAATATCTACTCACAAAGCAGGATTCAAAACCCAGGCTCATAAGATGGGTGTTGCTTCTGCAAGAGTTTGATATAGAAATAAGAGACAGAAAAGGGACAGAGAACCAAGTGGCTGATCATCTGTCTCGGATAGAGCCAATAGAAGGGACGTCATTCCCCTTTCTTGAAATCTCTGAGACCTTTCCTGATGAGCATTTGTTTGCCATTCAGGAAACACCATGGTTTGCAGACATTACAAACTACAAATCTGCAAGGTTCATTCCCAAGGAGTACAGCAGGTAACAAAAGAAAAAATTAATTACTGATGCAAAGTAATACTTGTGGGATGAACCCTATCTCTTTAAGAGATGTGCAGATGGCATAATCCGTAGGTGTGTGCCTAAAGAAGAAGCACAAAGGATCTTATGGCATTGCCATGGGTCACAATATGGAGGTCATTTCGGAGGTGAGCGAACAGCCACCAAGGTCCTCCAATGTGGCTTCTTCTGGCCTATACTCTACAGAGATTCCCGAGAGTTTGTACGTAACTGTGACAGTTGCCAGAGAGCTGGTTATTTGCCTCACAGTTACGCCATGCCTCAACAAGGAATCTTGGAGATTGAGTTGTTTGATGTATGGGATATTGATTTCATGGGGCCTTTCCCACCATCATACTCAAACACTTATATTCTGGTGGCAGTTGACTATGTATCAAAATGGGTTGAGGCCATTGCCACACCCACTAATGATACTAAAATAGTGCTGAAATTCCTCCAGAAACATATATTCAGCAGGTTGGTGTCCCCAGGGTACTAATCAGTGATGGGGGCACTCACTTCTGCAACAAACAGCTTTACTCTGCCATGGTCCGGTATGGGATTCGCCACAAGGTGGCGACTCCATATCATCCACAGACAAATGGGCAAGCTGAAGTCTCTAATAGAGAACTAAAAAGAATCTTGGAACGGACTATAAGTACCCGTAGAAAGGATTGGGCACGAAGCTTGGATGATGCTCTGTGGGCTTACAGAACAGCGTTCAAGACTCCTATAGGGACCTCTCCATACCAACTTGTGTTTGGTAAGGCATGCCACCTGCCCGTGGAACTGGAACACAAAGCCTACTGGGCAACCAGATTCCTAAACTTTGATGCCAAATTAGCTGGAGAAAAAAGATTGCTCCAGCTAAATGAGCTAGAGGAATTCAGATTCACTGCTTTCGAAAATGCCAAGCTTTATAAAGAAAAATAAAAAAAGTGGAATGACAGGAAGTTGTCATCTAGAATCTTTGAACCAGGACAAAAGGTTCTGTTGTTTAACTCTAGGCTCAGGCTATTCCCCGGGAAACTGAAGTCCCGGTGGAGGGGACCATATGTGATTACAAGTGTATCACCATATGGTTATGTGGAGCTTCAAGATATTGATTCTGACAAGAAGTTCATTGTTAATGGACAGAGAATCAAGCACTATCTTGAAGGCAATGTTGAGCAAGAGTGCTCAAGGCTGAAGCTAGATTAAAAGCTCAGCAAGGTCCAGCTAAAGACAATAAAGAAGCGCTTGCTGGGAGGCAACCCAGCCATGGGGCATCACTTCCTCTAAGAATTTTGCCCTATTCTTGATTTTACTTGTTTATATAAAGTTCACTGATGCTAAGGTAAAGAGTCAATTGTATAAGTTCACAGGGTTACAGAAGGATTCTGCACACAAAACAGAGAAAAAGAGCTCACTGGCAAGAAAACGCCAGTAAGAGTCTGTTTTGGGCGTTCAACACCCAAAAGAAGCATCCACTGGGCATTGAACGCCAGTAAGGATAGCCATCTGGGCGTTAAACACCAGAAAGAAGCTCCTTCTGGGTGTTGAACGCCAGAAAGAAGCTCCTTCTGGGCGTTTAACGCCAGATTTACAGCGTCCTGGGCGTTCAGAAAAACGCCCAGTGACAAAGGAGTTCCTGGCGTTCAACGCCAGAAAGAAGCAACAGATGGGCGTTGAACGCCCAGGAGAGGCAGCATTTGGGCGTTGAACGCCCAAAACATGCAACGTTTGGGCGTTCAAACGCCAGGATGGTGGGGAGGAGGTGAATTCGTTTTTTACTTCATATTTTTCATTCTAAATTTAATTTTCATGTTTCAATTCATGATTTCTTGCATAAACATGTTAAGAACTCTGATTTCTAAAATCCCTAATTTCTAAAAACCCTATTTAAAAAATATCAAATGTATCTTAATCCATAAGCACAAATCCTTTTTTTCAATCCAATTCAACTCTTTTTCAAAATTTTCAAAACAAATCTATCTTTTTTCATTCAAAATTCCTTTCAACTAATCAATATCTTTTTCAAATCTCCATACTATCTTTTTCAAAAATCCAAATCTATCTTTTTCAAATATCTTTCATATCTTTTCAATTTTAAATCATATCTTTTCTTATCATACTTATCTTTTTTAAAAATCATATCTTCTATCTTATCTTTCTCCCTATTTTCGAAAACCCCCCCTCCCTTTTTAAAAACCCATTCGGCCTCCTTCCTCTCATCCACCATCCTACACTAGCTCTCCTTCTATCTCTATCCTTTCTTTTCTTTTGCTTGAGGACAAGCAAACCTCTAAGTTTGGTGTGTTTATCCGTGATCACTAAACCATACCCACTAAGATCATGGCTCCTAAAGGAAAACAACCACTCCAAGAGGCAAGAAAGAGAGTGTTCCAAAACCACTTTGGAATCAAGGGAAGTTCTTAACTAAAGAACATTCAGACCATTATTACAAAATAATGGGTCTAAGATCAGTGATCCCGGAAGTTAGATTCAATCTGAAAGAAGACGAATATCCAGAGATCCAGGAGCAAATTCGAATCAGGAACTGGGAGATCCTGGCTAATCCTGAAACGAAAGTGGAAAGGAATATGGTCCAGGAGTTCTATGCTAATATGTGGCAAACAGACAAGCAAAGACTATCTGAATCTGCTCTCTATGACTATCGGACCTTGGTCAGAGGAAAGATTGTTCATACCCACCCTGACAAGATCAGAGAGATCTTAAAGCTACCTCAGCTGAAAGATGATCCAGACTCCTTCAATAGGAGAATGATGAGAACAGACAAGGGCCTGGAGAAGATTCTAGAGGATATATGTATCCCTGGAGCCAGGTGGACCACCAGCACGAAGGGTGTCCCAAATCAACACAAAAGAGAAGATCTCAAACCAGTCACCAGAGGATGGCTGGACTTCATTGGGCATTCTCTGCTGCCCACAAGCAACCGTTCTGAAGTCACTATTAGAAGAGCAGTGATGATCCATTGCATCATGATGGGAAAAGAAGTGGAAGTTCATCAACTAATTTCAACTGAATTCTACAAAATTACAAACAAAAATTCCAAAGATGCCAGGTTGGCTTATCCAAGCTTGATTTCTATGCTCTGCAAGGACGCTGGAGTAAGGATGGGAATAATTGAGTATATCTCAGTTGAGCGGCCAATCACCAAAGCATCAATGGAAAAACAACAAGCACAGGATGACCCCATCAAGAAGAGAATGCAGGAAATTCTCCCAGAAATCCCTCAATCTGAATACTGGGAGTATCTTGAAACATCTATTACCAAGATGCAAGAAGCTATGGAACAAATACAGAAAGAACAGAAGGAACAAAGTAGCATTCTTTGCTATTTGCTTAAAGAACAGGAGGAGCAAGGGCGTGATTTAAGGGAATTGAAGCGCCAGAAATTATCTCTTGAAGGACCAAGCACCCCGCAGATTAGAGGAACATCCACTTCCCAGAACAAAGGTTGTTAAATTCCAATCTTAGTCTTAACTCTGTGATAACTGTTTTTATTTTAGTTTTACCTTAGGAGTCATATAGTAGTAATTAGTATCTATATTTTTTATTTTATCCCCAATTAAGCTATAATTTAATTTTATCATCATCATTAAACATGAATAAAATAGAAGAATTTCTTTAGAATAAGAAGCAATATTTTTTCCGAGTTTTTAATAAGATAAATTCTAATTATTTATATGTGGTGGTAATGCTTTCTGTCTTCTGAATGAATGCTTGAACAGTGCATATGTCTTTTGAATTTGATGTTTAAGACTGTTAAATATGTTGGCTCTTGAAAGAATGATGAACATGAGACATGTTATTGATAATCAGAAAAATCATAAAAATGATTCTTGAAGCAACAAAAAGCAGTGAATACAAAAGCTTGCAGAAAAAAAAATAGAGAAAGAAAAAGAAAAAGCAAGCAGAAAAAGCCAAAGCTCTTAAAACCCAAAGGCAAGAGCAAAAAGCCAATAATCCTTAAAACCAAAAGCCAAGGGTAATAAAAAGGACCCCAAGGCTTTGAGCATCAGTGGATAGGAGGGCCTAAAGGAATAAAATCCTTGCCTAAGTGGCTAAACCAAGTTGTCCCTAACCATGTGCTTGTGACGTGAAGGTGTCAAGTGAAAACTTGAGACTGAGCGGGTAAAGTCAAGGTCCAAATCAAAAAAAGAAGAGTGTGCTTAAGAACCCTGGACACCTCTAATTGGGGACTTTAGCAAAGCTGAGTCACAATCTGAAAAGGTTCACCCAATGATGTGTCTGTGGCATTTATGTATCCGGTGGTAATACTGGAAAATAAAGTGCTTAGGGCCACAGCCAAGACTCATAAAGTAGCTGTGTTCAAGAATCAACATACTGAACTAGGAGAATCAATATCACTATCTGAATTCTGAGTTCCTATATATGCCAATCACTTAAAGTGAGATGCCAAAACTGTTCAGAAGCAAAAAGCTACTAGCCCCGCTCATCTAATTAGAATCTGAGCTTCACTCAAAAACTCTGAGATATTATTGCTTCTTAAATTATTTGTATTCTATTTTATTTATCTAGTTTCTTGAGGACAAGCAACAGTTTAAGTTTGGTGTTGTGATGAGCGGATATTTTATACGCTTTTTGGGGTTAATTTCATATAGTTTTTAGTATGTTTTAGTTAGTTTTTAGTTTATTTTCATTAGTTTCTAGGAAAAATTTATATTTCTGGACTTTACTATGAGTTTGTGTGTTTTTCTGTAATTTCAAGAATTTTTTGGCTGAAATTGAGGGAGCTGGGCAAAAATCTGATTCAGGCTGAAAAAGGACTGCTGATGCTGTTGGATTCTGACCTCTCTGCACTCGGAATGGAATTTCTGGAGCTACAGGAGTCCAAATGGCGCGCTTCCAATTGCGTTGGAAATTAGACATCCAGGGCTTTCCAGCAATATATAATAGTCCATACTTTGCTCAAGGATAGACGACGTAAACTGGCGTTCAACGCCAGTTCCATGTTGCTGTCTAGCGTCCAGCGCCAGAAACAGGTTACAAGTTGGAGTTCAACGCCAGAAACAGGTCACAACCTGGCGTTGAACACCCAAAACAGCCCATGCACGTGAGAAGCTTAAGTCTCAGTCCCAGCACACACCAAGTGGGCCCCAGAAGTGGATTTCTGCACCATCTATCATAGTTTACCCATTTTCTGTAAACTTAGGTTACTAGTTTAGTATTAAAACAACTTTTAGAGATTTATTTTGGATCTCATGACATTTTTAGATCTGAACTTTGTACTTTTTGACGGCATGAGTCTCTAAACTCCATTGTTGGGGGTGAGGAGCTCTGCTGTGTCTCGATGAATTAATGCAAGTATTTCTGTTTTCCATTCAAACATGCGTGTTCCTATCTAAGATATCCATTCACACTTCAATATGAATGTGATGAACGTGACAATCATCATCATTCCTCCACGAACGTATGCCTGAAAACCACTTACGTTCCACCGTAGAATGAATGAATATCTCTTAGATCTCTTAATCAGAATCTTCGTGGTATAAGCTAGATTGATGACAGCATTCAAGAGAATCTGGAAAGTCTAAACCTTGTCTGTGGTATTCTGAGTAGGATTCAGGGATTGAATGACTGTGATGAGCTTCAAACTCACGAGTGCTGGGCGTAGTGACAGACGCAAAAGGATAGTAAATCCTATTCCAGTACGATTGAGAACCTGCAGATGATTAGCCGTGCGGTGACAGCACATCTGGACCCTTTTCACTGGAAGGATGGATGGTAGCCATTGACAACGGTGATCCACCAACACACAGCTTGCCATAGGAAGACGTGCGTGCGTAAATCAGAAAACAGAGGAAAGCAGAATTTCAGAAGACAAAGCATCTCCAAAACTCCAACATATTCTCCATCATTGCATACAAGTATAATTTGTGTTCTGCCTTTTTTTTCCTTGCAATCAAATTTGATAAGTGAATTATTTTATTGTTTTCCTGACTAAGAGTTACAAGATAACCATATATTGCTTCAAGCCAACAATCTCCGTGGGATCGACCCTTACTCACGTAAGGTATTACTTGGATGACCCAGTGCACTTACTGGTTAGTGGTACGAGTTGTAAAAGTGTGATTTACAATTCGTGCACCAATTTCCATTCCAAATTACTTACTTAGAATGCAAGAAAGTGCATAAAACCAAATAAAAACAAAGAAAAAGGCTAGTAAAACTAGGCTAAGATGACTTGTCATCAGTCCATTGCTCCCACTTAGTCATCCTCTAACTATGAAGGTAAGTCAAGTGGATAAATCAAATTGATTCCTCAAGTCCTAGTCAACTCCTATAGAAAGACTAGAGTTAGTGGAATTCAAATCAACTAGCAACTTTCAATTGTTAATCAACAAGAGATTTTAACAATTCAAGAGTCTCCAATTATTCAATTCAAGTTAAGAATATAAAAATCTAACTTAAAACCCTCCCAAGCATTTTATCAAACACTTGGAAGGTACAACATAAAAGCATAGAAAGGCAATAAGAGATAATAAAATCCAAACAACCAATTGCAAGCATCAATAAAACAAATTAAAGAAAGCAATCATAAATATAAAATACCTCAAATTGCATTAAATAGAGAAATCAAATCCAATAAGAGAATTCATGAACCAAATAGCCACATAAAGTAATCAACAAAGGAAATAAATAAACTAGAATGCTAGAATAATTAAAAGTAGAAGAGAAACTAAATAAAAGTAGAGTAGAGTCTCAAATTGAAAATAGCTAAACCTAAGAATCCTAAAACCTAGAGAGAGGAGAGAGCCTCTCTCTCTAGAAACTACATCTAAAACCCAAAATTATGTGAATGAATCTTGTGTGAATGAATGAATAATTGATTATCCCACTCTGCAGCCTCTAATCTGTGTTTTTGGGCTTGGAATTGGGCCAAAAGGAGCCCAGAAATTGCCCCCAGTGTCTTCTGCAATTTCTGCACGTGGCGCATGTCACGCGTATGCGTACGTCACGCATACGCATCGATGGTCTTCTGCGCATGTCACGCGTACGCGTACATCACGCGTGCGTGTCACTTAACAGCATGGCAACTATGGCAAATTGCATATCATTTCGAAGCCCCGGATGTTTTCTTTCCAAGGCAACTGAAGCCGCCTCATTCGGACATCTGTAGCTCAAGTTATGATCGATTTAGTACGAAGAGGTCAGGCTTGACAGCTTAGCAATTCCTTCAATTTCTTGTATTCCTTCTACTTTTGCATGCTTCTTTTTCATCCTCTAAGCCATTCCTGCCCTATAAACCCTGAAATCACTTAACTCACATATCAAGGCATCGAATGGTAATAAGAGACGATTAAAATTAGCAAATTTAGGGCTAAAGAAGCATGTTTTCAATCATAGCACAAAATTAGGAAGAAAAATGTAAAACATGTGAATTCTATGAATAAGTGTGAGAATAGTGGATAAAATCCACTCAATTAAGTACAAGATAAACCCTAAAAATGGGATTTATCAATCTCCCCACACTTAAATATTAGCATGTCCTCATGCTAAGCTCAAGAGAACCAAAAGAGTGAAGAGGAATGATGGAATTTATGAAATGCGACCTATCTATATGAATACAACTACATGCAAAAATACTTCTACCTACTTGGTTAAAAGTAAACAAATTCTCCAAGACAAACATAAATCAAATTCCACTAATTCAAATCACACAATAAGAGACAAGTAAACTTGTAAGAAGATAGCTCATGAAAGCTGGGAACATAGAATCAAGCATTGAACCCTCACTGGTAGTATATATACACTCTAATCGCTCAAGTGTCTATGGTTAATCCACTCTACTCTTCTCTAGTCATGCTTTCTAAAACTTTGTTCTTCATCTAACCAAACAACAAATATTTAGTGTATCAATGTAAACATCATGAGGTCTTTTCAAGGTTGTAATGGGACTAAGGTAAGGGTGAGGATATATGTATGGTCAAGTGAGCTATAATATGAATCTTTGACTAACCTAAGTTCTCACCTAACATACACACACTCTATATAACTCTAAAATCATGCCTAGCTACCCAAAATTCCCACTTTTGCATCACATACTCATAAATCAAATTTTCTTTAATTTCACCACATATGCATTGATCTTTTATTAAACTTAATATTGGGGTGGTTTTATCCCCTATTTAATTATTTGTTTATATTGTACTTTTTTTAATGAACATGAAAGCAAACATAACATATCAATGCACATGGGTTTTTTTCTGGTCTCACATGAGTATGCACCCAAATTTCCAATTTTTTTGTCAATAAAACACGGGACAATTTCATCAACCCAAGTTCCCACAATTCCTCACACTTAATTGATACACAATCTCTATCTTAAGCTAACCAAAGATTCAATTGGGGTAATTAATTATTTTTCCACTTAAGACTAGTGATGTGGTAATATAAAAAACAAATGGGGATTAAAAAGGCTCAAAGTAGCAAACAAAGGTAAATTAAATGGTGGGCTATTTGGGATAAGTGAGCTAATAACAAATGATGGCCTCAATCATATGTATGCATGAATATACACTAAAAAATAGACATATAGAATGCAACAAACCATAGATTGCAATCATAGAGAAGAAAACACACAAGAATAAAAATCATGGTTAAATAATGTAACCATATAATTAAGCTCAAAATCTCACAGGTTGTGTGTTCTTAGCTCAAAAACCATGTTCCAAATTAAAATCTTCAAACAAGTTTAACAAAAAAAAAGTTTTAATTTAAATTAGTGAAATGCTAAAAAGAACTCATCACTTTAACCAAGTAGTGGTAAATTATGCACAAAATCAAACAAACATGCAATCAAACATGCAAATGCAACAACTAATTAACAAAGAAAATTAAACATTGGTATTGAGAAGAAAATAACTAACCCACAGAAGTCGGTATCGACCTCCCCATACTTAAAGATTGCACCGTCCTCGGTGCATGCTAAGATGTGCAAGTCGACAGGCTGCTACAACTGATGCTTTTCTCCAAAGATTGTGCAAATGGACTTGTCTGTTGCCCCATATAGAAGTTTTTTTCTTTCCCTTCTCGGTGGCCATCCTGAAAGAAGAGGAAAAAGAAGAAAAGTAACCCAGAAATAAAGATAAGAAAACAAATAAAGTATGGGTAAGTTAATGCCAAATAATGAGGGTCTCAATTACATGGTAGCTACAACATCCAAGTGAGAAAATAGTAGAAGCACATAGCATATCAATAGTACAAGAATTGCAACGATGGAGAAGAGAGAGCGGGTCATGAAAGACAGTATAAGTCCATATTAATGCAAATGGAATACAAGTGTCAGAAAAATTTAGCATTGACCTATGAATAAGAATACCCAACAATTTAAAACAAGTCACGAAGCACCAAAATAATGCAAGAAAAGATGCAACAGTTGAATAAGACATTTAACACCAATGGAAAAATAATAAACTTAGAAAAGAAAATAAAAACATGCACAAAATTAAAATGCAGTCAATGAAAGTATGCAAATAAATTAAGTAAAATAGAATGACAGAGAATAAGGATGAGAAGTTAAAGAAATAAAGAAAAAGAAAGTAAGAAAGGAGGGAGAGAGAAGGAGAAAAGATAAGAGAACAAGAAACAAACGCGACGCGCGCGCAAGCATCACGCGTACGCGTGAAAACTGAAAAAGCCATGCAACGCGTAAGCGTCGCACACACGTACGCGTAGGTGGCCAAACATGCACACTGACACATGAGCGTCGGTTACACGTACGTGTGACTACTCGCACGCTTCCAGCACGGTGGCCGCACAACTCTCTGTGAAATTCACGCTTTTATGCCGTTTTCATGCCCACGCGTAAGCATCAAGGATGCTTACGCGTGGGTTGAAATTTCTGCAGGGGACGCGTACGCATGAGGCACGCGTACACGTGGGGTGGCTTATGCGCCACGCATCCCTCCCGTGCGTCTCTATCGCAACTCTCTGGTCAATTCAAAGGTGTTGTGCATTCACACATGACGCGTACACGTCATAGACGCTTGCGCGTCGAATGCTCTCTTTTTTTTATGCAAAATACAGGTGATTATGCAGAATTTTATAAATGAACACTGATAAAAGTAAAATAAAACTAATAATAAAAAGTGACGATCATACCGTGGTGGGTTGTATCCCACCTAGCACTTTTAGTTAAAGTCCTTAAGTTGGACATTTGGTGAGCTCCTTGTCATGGTGGCTTGTGCTTGAACTCATCTTGAAACTGCCACCAATGCTTGGACTTCCAATAACCTTCAACATCTCCAAATAAATTCACCAAGCCTTGAGGGAGTTCTTCACAAGCTTTGAGCTTCCAAAGTCGATCCTCTTGTATGCCCGGATCCCAAATCTTGTATCTACATCCGTCTGTAAGTTGCTCATCATCGCTCCAACTGGGTGGCAAGCAATCCGAATTCTCAATGCAATACCAAACTCTTCTCTTAGATCCAACCAAATGTTCACTAGTCCCACCCTTGCATCTAGCTCTTGAAGTCTCAACCTTGATGAGCCTTGATTTGCAACTCTAACCACTAAACATTCTTCTCTTATGCTTAATGCTACAAAGGCTCCTAAGTTGACCATCCGTTTCAAGAATACCATACTCAAGTGGGACAGTAAAGCGAATAGAGGTAAGTTTTACCCACTCAAGTGAAGGAGTAGATGGCAACCTAGGTAGAGAAGTCTCCAATGATCTTGATAACGTATATTCCACTCCCGTCCAACCTTGCCTAAGGACTTCCATTTTTTGAGAAGATTCTTCACCTTTAAGCTCTTCCTTACCAAGTTCATCAACCTCTTCTCCGTCACTTACATCATAAACATGAGGTTGAGAGAAATCTACCTCAATGTTACCTTCAATTTCATCGGGAGAAGGTTGGCTTGATTCGTGATCATCATCACCAAGGGAACTTGCTTCTTGATCTATCCCATCCAATTCTTCATAGGGAACATGCCATGGAGGTTGTGCACTAGCCTCCTTGGCATCGATTTCAATCTTCTTAGAGGAATACTCCACAACTCTAGATTCCCATGGAGGTTCAGCATCTCCTAAGTCTTCAACCACTTCTTCCTCTTCAACTATTACGGGTTCCTCTACTTGTTCCAATACAAAGTCACGTTCTTCATTGTCCACTGGAGTTTCTAGTGTCTCCTTCATGCTACGCTCTTTTATTGGTTCTCCACATATAGCTATGAAAGTTTCTTGAGTGTCCAAATATTGGGAAGCTAATCGATTTACAACCTCAGTCAAGGAAACCGTGAATTCTAGTACTTCCCTTTTCATCTCTCTTTGCCCTTGAAGAAGAACACCAAGAGTGTCATGCATTGAAGATTGGGGTGGATATGAGGGTTCATTGCTTAGGAGGAAGGGTTCGTGATAAGAGGGTGGTTCATCATAATAAGGGTGTGGTGGTTCAACATTCTCCATCTTTTCTACTTGTTGCACAACACACTTCAATCCCTTGTTCTCAAGTTTAGATTCTTTAGCCATAAGAGCTTCGTGTACTTTTCGGCATACCACTCGCTCCAATTGATGAATGGTTGCTTGAAATCGATCCATTGTTTCCTTGAGACGATCCTTTGATTCTTGTTCTGCTCGGATTGCATGATTAGGATCATATGGCTCTTGGGTTGATAGATATGGACATGGTGTATATGGAGGTGGTGGTTCTTAGGAGTAATTGGGTTGGAATTGGGGTGGTTCTATGTATGGTTCATATGGCTCATAGGGTGGTTGATATAGTGGATATAGGTTAGGATCATATAAGAGTGTTTGGTAGTAGAGGGCTTGTAAGTATGGTGGTTCAAAGCCATCTTGAGGAGGGGGTTCATATGCATATGGTGGGGCTTGTTGGTAACTACAAGGGGATCCTCCATATCCATTGTCTTGGTACGCACCTTGGAATGACTCTTGCTCATAGTAAGTTGGTAGAAGTTGTTGATTCTCACGAATAGGTCCACCATAGCTATTGTCTTGGTATGCATCATAGGATGGTTGTTGGTCATAGTGCATTGAAGGGGGTTGTTGCCAAGAGGGTTGATCAAATCCTTGTGGCTCCTCCCATCTTTGATTGTTCCAACCTTGATGCATGTTATCATTATAGCTTCCATTCCCTACAACATAATTTGAACCAAACTCGTAGCCAAAGGGGTGAGAATTCATAGTAACAAAAGAAAGTAAAAACAAAAATTAATAAACTCCTAAAACTAGAAACAACTAACAAAGAAACGAAAAAGCAAAACTATTCACAATATTCACAATAACCAATAATAAGGCACACATTTGCAATTCCCCGGCAACGGCGCCATTTTGATGAACGGATTTTTGTGTAGTCTAGAATTTCACAAATGGAATCTCGTTACAAGTATAGTATCTAAACCAACAATAATCCTTTCATACAAAAATTTGGTTGTCACTAAAGCAAACCCAATAAAAATAAACCGAAGTATTTAAACATCGGGTCATCTCTCAAGGAATTGCAGGGAGGTATGTTCCTATTGGTTATGAGATAATATATTTTTGGGTTTTTTTAAAGGTTGAACAAGGAATGTAAATGACAAGAAAGTAAACTAGTAATTAAGAATGGCCTTAGCAAGGATTGATAATTAGAAGTCCTATCCTCATCATTATCCTCAATTGTGACATCAATGGTCCATCAAGTTTTAAGTTTGGTGTTGTGATGACAAGTCATCTTAGCCTAGTTTTCCTAGTCTTTTTCTTTGTTTTTATTAGATTTTATGCAGTTTCTTGCATTGTAAGTAAGTAATTTGGAATGAAAATGCATGGTTTCTTTGAATCAATCAACCACCATTTAATTGATACTAAATCATGAGGTTCAAGCTAAATTTAATTGATTTTTATTGATTTATAAACCTTGTGAATTTGGTGATACTTTGATTGGTTGTTTTGATTACTTGTAGATGAAGAAAAGAAGAAAATAAGAAAGCGTGGCCTAAGAAGCGTGGCCCAAAGAAGAGAGGAGTGTGGCAAAGGAAATTAAGAAGCATGGCACATGGAAGAAGGAAGCACAACGCTCTCTTCTGGAGCGGAGCACTCTCTCAAGGGAGCACAACAATGAACCAAGAAAGCAAGGCTTGATGCCACGCTCCCCTTGAGAGCGGAGCACAATTTAGAGCCAAGAAATAAAGGAGAGAAGAATGATGCTCCGCTCTCCTCAAGAGCATTATCGGGCTTCACTCACAAATAAATCCAAGGAAATAGTTTGCCAATGCTTGCTCCAAGGATCGAACTCATGAGCAAGGGAGAGTGGGGAGCGCTACTCACAAGGGAAAATGAGCCACACTTGGCTAAAATGCCACCTCCAAGGATCGAACACAGCACCTTAAGGAAGTAAGGAGCAAGGCGCTACAAGAAACCAAGGAAATTTGCACCAAAAAGCTATGCCCAAAGTCTCAAACTTGGGACTTCTCCAAAGCAAAGGGAGAGCTACGCTCTCCACAAGAGCAGAGCGCTACTCCTTGGTGCAACACGTACAACTTGACACAGCCAGGAGCTTGGAGTGTGCAACTTGACAAGGCCATGAGGAAGTGAGGCGCGCAAGACACCCCACTCCAAGGCAACAATGCTCCGCTCCCCACAAGAGCGGAGCGCTATCCTGAATGCCTCCCAAGCCTTGGCACGCAACAAGGAGCTCCAGCACAAGCCTCAATGCTCCGCTCCCCACAAGAGCAGAGCACTCCACTGGGAGCAATTTCTCTTGGGCTGAAAATTCAATAAAAAATCCAATTAAATTCAAATCTTCACCAAATTAAAAATCCCACCCAAATTCTTAAATCCAAGAATGGAAAGCGTATAAATAGAAGCTAGTTTGATTTAGTTAGGACGAACCTTTTGAACCTTTTACTTCTTAGAGAATTTTCATTTTTGTAATTTTGAGCTTTTTACTTTGAATTTGGATCTTAGAGAATTGGGAAGGAGAATTGATCTCTCTTCTTCCTTGTTCTTGCTTGAGCACTCTTTACTTCTTGCTTTGGATCTTGGGTGAATAATTGAAGAACTTCTGTTTCAATCTCACCTTGAGATCTCTTGTTTATCTTTCTACATAATTCAAATTCTGTTTACTGCCTTCATCTTCTCTTTTCTTCTGCAATTCACTTTTCCATTTTCTTTTGCAATTGTTCTTGTTGGATCAAGGAAGGATTTGAGATCTAGACTTATTTTCTAGTCTCTTCCACTCCTGAGATCTTTAATTTCTTTTTTAATTTCTACAATTGAGCTACATTCACTTTCTGTTTTAAATTCTCCAAGCATTTTTACTTTTCTATTTGAGATCCACTTAAATTCAATTCATCTTTCGTTCTTCTTTTATTGCAATTTACTTCTGCTTGTTTAAATTCTGCATTCCCAGCTCCCAATTCCTTTTATAATTCCATCAATTTACATTTCCTGCACTTTAAGATTCAGTCATTTACATTTCTTGCAATCTAAGCTTCTACAATTTAAATTACTTGTTCTTTAAGATTCAGCACTTTTACTTCCTGTTCTCTTTAATTTACTGCAATTTTCCCTCTCCCTTTACATTTCAAGCAATTTAGTTTCTGTCAATTATAAACCTCTCAAACCAATACTTGATTCGTTTGACTAAATCAACCACTAAACTAAAATTGCTCAATCCTTCAATCCCTGTGGGATCGACCTCACTCATGTGAGTTATTATTACTTGATGCGACCCGGTACACTTGCCGGTTAGTTTTAGGTGTTTGGAATACGTTTTCCAAAATACACCATCAAGTTTTTGGCGCCGTTGCAGGGGATTAATTAGATTGACAATGATTAAGTGAAGTGGAGATCTAGATCAAGCACTTTTTCTTTTCTGTTCCTTTAATTTTTAACTAATACACTAACTGTTTGAATTTTTGCTTAAGCTAACTAAAAATTACACTCTAGCAATGGATTGAAGTGTTACTGTCTTTCTGGTTTTATGTGATTTTTATGTTTGGTTTGTATGTTAGGGACAAGGGGAGCTATACCCACCTTTTGTGAACAAGACAAAAGAACCCTCAGGAGGTTAAGAAGAGCTGAGAGGGGGAAAAATATTATTGGAGAAGAGGATTCAGCAGAAGAGTTCCAAGACATGGAGGAACAATCAACAAACCCAATAAATCCACCAGGAGGGGCAGCCAATAACAACAATAATCCACCACAGAGAAGAGTTTTGGCTTCCTATACATTTGCAAATCCTAGACATTGTGGGAGTAGCATTCTGACCCCAAATGTTAATGCAAATAATTTTGAACTGAAGCCACAACTCATCACTTTGGTTTAAAATAATTTCTCTTACAGAGGAGGACCACTTGAAGATCCAATCCAACACTTGTCCACCTTTCTGAGAATTTGTGACACTGTCAAAACTAATGGAGTGCACCCTGACAGCTATAAGCTATTGTTATTTCCATTCTCTCTCAGAGATAAAGCCACTCAATAGTTAGAATTCTTTCCAAGTTGCAGCAGTCAACACAAGCCAACCATCATCCACATGGGGAACAAATGAAGAAACTCAAGAGGATCAACAGCAAGAATAAGTCCAGTATATGCATAATCAAAATTATGGGACAAATGAGGTTTATGGTGACACTTATAATCCCTCATAGAAGAACCATCCCAACCTCAGATGGGGAGACAATCACAATCAAACTCAACAGCCATGGCAAAGGAACTCAAACCAAAATAGTTGGAAAAACACAAACAAAAACAACCATCAGAATAACAACCAAAACACTTATCCTCAACCCTCAACACCCCAGAACCAACCAATCTCACAAGACTCTCAGAGGATCATCAACTTGGAGCTCTTAATGGATAAAATGATGAAGTACCAAGAGATGACAACAAAGAACCAGGAAGCCTCCATGAAGAATATGGAAAGGCAGATTGGACAGCTTTCCAAATAAATTACTATTGAGAGACCTTTGAGCTCACTTCCAAGCGACACCATTCCTAATCCAAAGGAGGAATGCAAAGCTATACAGCTAAGGAGTGGAAAGATTTTGGTGAAAAATGAAGAAGCGATCAAGAAGCTAAGGGAAAATGACAAGAAGCAGGGTGAAAAAGAGTAAGCCACTAATGAGGATGTAACAGCAAGCAAGCAAACTTCAAAGCAGGCTCAAGAAAAGGTGGAATAGCCAAAAATTTCAAGAAAGGGGAAGGAAACAATTGAAGAGCCAACTAAGGACCACAGGCAGGAAGTAAACTTCACACCTCCATTACCATATCCCCAAAGGTTCAACAAGGAGGCTAAGGACCAACACTTCCCAAAATTTCTTGAAATCTTCAAGAGATTGGAGATCAACATACCCCTGGCTGAGGCACTTGAGCAAATGCCCCTATACGCCAAGTTTTTGAAGGAACTTATTAACAAGAAGAGAAGCTGGCAAGAAAAGCAAACTATTATGCTTACTGAAGAATGCAGAGCATTAATCCAGAAAGGACTCCCCCCTAAACTTGAAGATCCTGGAAGTTTCTTTCTACCTTGTGCCATTGGTATTATGACCATCAACAAGGCAATGTGTGACTTAGGGGCTAGTATTAATCTGATGCCTTCCTCTCTAGTGAAAAAGCTGTGCATAGAAGAAGTGAAACCAGTACAGATGTCTTTAGAACTGGTGGACAAGTCTGTGATATGTCACAGGGGTGTGATTGAGAACCTTCTAGTAAAGGTAGACAAATTCATATTCCCTGCTGATTTTGTGGTTTTAGATTCAGATGAGGATGAAGGTGATTCTATTATACTGGGGAGACCATTCTTGGCCACTGCTAGGGCCATTATAGATGTAGAGCAAGGAGAGTTAACCCTCAGAATGCATGATGAAAGCATCACCCTGAATGTATTTCCAGGAACACAGCTCATTGATGAAAAGAAAGACTGCATAGAAACTAACAAGGAAAATTTGCAATGGAAGGAAGGAATCAACAAGACGATCAGTAGTTACATTCCAAAGCAAGAAATAGATAATACAATAGGGCAAAAAGAGAAAGAGACTGTGCAGAGTGATGAAGAAATTCAAGAAAATATTGAAGTGTTAGCAACTAAGAAGAAAAATTCCAAAGTGAAGCCTACTGTCAAAGAAGAAGGATCAACAAAAAGAAAGAAGAAAAACAAGAACAAAACTAAAAAGGGTTGGAAGAACAAAAAGATTCCAACAGAGGGGTTCTCTAAGGGTGATGAAGTACAGTTGATCTATCAACAACTGGAAGCAAGCCAACAGACTGATGATTACTATACTGTCAGCAAAATACTCTCACTGGAGCATGCTGAAATTGAGCATCAAGGAACAAAGAAGAAGCTCACAGTCAGGGGGGATAAGCTGAGACATCACAGTCATCAACCACCATAAAAGAAGGGTTCAATGTCAAGCTAATGACAATAAAAGAGCGCTCCATGGGAGGCAACCCATGATTTAAGATTCTTGTTCGTTTTAAATTCAATAAATTATGATCACCTTAGCATGATTTTGAATTTTCTTAGACATACTTGAAAGATGCATACATTGTTTGAAACACATGCCAGACTTCTAAGTTTGGTGTGCTTGACAGCACACAAAAAATCAGCTTTTCAAGCATTCTTAGATCATATGCTTGGTCATTTCGATGAAGTATATGACCAAACACTAAGTTTGGTGTCTGCATATGTGCCAATCTTGAGAAAGATCAACTTTTGTTCAGAAAATCAAAATCATGCATAGATGAATCATGCATTGTCTTATTTTAGGAATTTATGTTAGGAAATGAATTAGAACTTATGATGAAAGTATCAATTTTGATAAATGGCTACATTTGACATTAATCCCTTAGCAAGAGACAAGTTTGGTGTTCTCCAAACCTTGGTCACTAAGTAAGGGGCACAATTGGTCTTTTATGACTAAGAAACATAATAAACAATCCAAGCATTCACCACTTCACCACCATGCTACAATTATGTCTTAAAGCTTACCATTTTGATTTAATTAGGAAAGAGGAGGCTGAGGTAAAGACAAGCTAAAGATACGGCTATGAAAAGCCAAGAGGGAAGGATCGCATGTGCCTAGAGAGGTGTGCCTACCTTGGAAAGCAAAAAAAAAAATCTTAATGCTAGTCACCTTGGTGGACGAACCTCATGCAACCAATGGGAAGAGAATCCTTGTCAACCCTCAAGAGAACATGCAAGCCGTTCATCTCATGAAGTTACTATGTTGTTCAACTCAATCTCCACCCTTCACAAGTCATGACCAAATCCCTCTTCAAGTATGGTCTTCTTCCAAAGCTTTGATGCCGTGCCTATAAATAGGTTGAGACATTTCTTGCATCACATGTCCCCACAAGTCTTCTTTACAATCATAAGTCCTTGTTCCACCTTGTGCAATCCTATACACGCCCCACTCCCCTCATAACAGCAACATTTCTTTCTTCATTCCCTTTACACCACAAAACCATACCTCAACTAACCTCAAATCCACCCCTGTCTCTTCCTTTTGATTGCATTTATGGCTTCATCAAGTTCAAGGAGAAGACCAGGCAAGGAACCCATGGTAGTCGAACCCCCATCCTATGATACAAGAAAGTTTATATCTCAGTTTCATGAAAGAAAATATCATAGATTCATGAAAACAAAGCACATCATTCATGAGAGGGGTTTTGAGCTGAGGGACAGGGAATACCCCATCATGAGGCAAATCACTAGGGAAAGAAGGTGCGATCTTCTATGCGATCCCCTCACCAAGATTAGTGCAGTCATGATCAGGGAATTTTATGCAAATGCTGTGAAAGAGAGTAAGGACAGCACCCCTTACAAAAGTTATGTTAGAGGAGTTAAAGTGGATTTCAGTCCAGCATCCATTACAAGGGCCTTGAAGTTAAGAACCATAACTTATGAAGAGCTCAGCTATGAGGCCAGACTGCAGGGAGAGAATGACCCTGACGAGATCTTACAGGGAATATGCTTGGAAGACACAGACTGGGAAAGAGATTCAAAAGGGATCCCAAGCCAATTGAAGAGAATAAATCTCATTCCTGAGGCCAGGGGGTGGTATGAGGTAGTGAGGAAATCAATACTTCTTACTGGAAACACCTCAGGGGTCACAATCAAGCGAGCACTCTTGACATACTATATATTACATGGGGGAGAAATCAACCTTGCACAACTCATAGCCGACAGTATTCAAGAGATAGCTGAGAGCACAAACAAATCAACTAGGCTCGGCCATCCAAGCACCATCCTAAGGCTTTGCAACAAAGCTGGAGTGATTTTCGAAGATGAGGACACAGAGAGAGTAAAAAAGGGGACAGGAATCACAAGGAGAAACATGGAAGGAATTAATGATGATGATGATCAAGAAGAAAGACCCCAAAGAAGAAGAAGATCAGAGGAAGGGGAAGAACAAGCTCACAGTGCCATAGATATGAGTCAACTACAAAGAGCTCTTGAGGAAATATCACAACAAAATGTGAGAACACAAGAGCAATATTCAAGGCACCAAGAGCAATAAGTAGAGCACCGGGAGCAATATTTGAAAGATAGGGAGCAAAATGAAGCTTGGCAGCACAGAATAGAGAAAAGACTAGAGAGCTGGCAGCAACAAATGATGGCCCAACAACAAGAATTTTAAGCCAAGACTTCAAGAATCATATGACAAAATGTTCCTGACCCAAGCCAAATATGGGGAATATACTCACAACATGTATCAGTGGAAAAACATTCATCATACTATTGGAGAGATTAGACATGTGCAACAAACAGAGTCTAATAAAAATATGCAAGCAAGATTAGAGTATTTGACCCACAATATGCCAGCACTAGATCCACAAATCAAACCATTTGAGCAGTGCCAAGAATTCAGAGACCGACAGGAAGCAAGGTCTCATCACTACACAGATGTAACACATGAAAGATTGGAGGCAATTGGGCTCTCAGGTCTATTAGATCCTGTCTGGGATAGAAGGTGCCCTAGTGAAGACATTCAAGACTACTCCAAGCTCTGGAAGAGAAAGAAGAAGAAAGGAGAATCAAACAATAACCAAGGACAGGACAACTAAAAGGTGGTGAAGTTCTTTCATTTTCTTAAACCAAACAAGGAAGGTGTATATCTGAAACATGATATACCTCCAATTGTTCTCTGTTTCGCACATATTTTAGCTTAAGAAGTTATCTGCATAATAATTATCATCCTTCATTAGCTTGAGTATTTTGCTTTGTTCCCCTTGCTGTTTGAATAAAAGAAAGATGTTTGATTTAGAAAAGTAATTGTTCAATGTTGCAAAAGTTAGAATGAAAGTTAGTGGTGATATGTGTTTTATTTAATTGTTAGCTCACAAAATAATTGCTGCAAAATGACATGTTACTTGAAGCTTAAGCTAGTTTGCTGCTATGATCCTTCAATTAATGAAAATCCCTTGAAAATAAACCAAAACAGAAAGAAAAAAAAAAGAGAAATAGAAAAAGCCAAAAAGTGGCAAAGAAACAAACAATAAGGCTAGGCACCAATAGCTTGGACCCTAGGACATATGCCTGTGGTGTTTGTGTACTAGGATATGCTTGGACAAGTAAGTTCTAAGGAGTATTTCAAAACTTGGCCACTTAGATCAACTGATCTGGGATTGCCAACTGAAAGTCCACAATAAAGAGCAACCTAGCTACAAAACACTTAGTTATCCAAAAAGATGCTGGGCATCAATGATCCTAGGAAGAAAAAAGTGAGCCATGTGTCTGTGGTGAAGAAATGTTGAGTATAATTAAGCCAAAGGCTGCTGCAACATTTGCCACCAAGCCTTCAATAAGTAATAAGCTCTCTAATGCAAAAGAAAGAAGGAAAAATCTAACAAGGGGAGTAAGCAAAAAGTAAGGCACTGTAGCAGCAACCTTAGTGACTCTTTGAAGAAACATTGTTTGTTTAACAGCAAGTAATAAATGAGCTACTATTAATCTGCATGAAATCCCATGAACCAAGTTCAACTATCTGCTTAATAAGGACATGTATACTTCTCTATTTCATTCTATCTTCTCTTATGTTTTATGCTTGCTTGGGGACAAGCAAGTTTTAAGTTTGGTATTGTGATGACAAGTCATCTTAGCCTAGTTTTACTAGTCTTTTTCTTAGTTTTTATTAGATTTTATGCACTTTCTTGCATTGTAAGTAAGTAATTTGGAATGGAAATGCATGGTTTCTTTGAATCAATCAACCACCATTTAATTGATACTAAATCATGAGGTTCAAGCTAAATTTAATTGATTTTTATTGATTTATAAACCTTGTGAATTTGGTGATACTTTGATTGGTTGTTTTGATTACTTGTAGATGAAGAAAAGAAGAAAATAAGAAAGCGTGGCCTAAGAAGCGTGGCCCAAAGAAGAGTGGAGTGTGGCAAAGGAAATTAAGAAGCATGGCACATGGAAGAAGGAAGCACAACGCTCTCTTCTGGAGCGGAGCACTCTCTCAAGGGAGCACAACAATGAACCAAGAAAGCAAGGCTTGATGCCACGCTCCCCTTGAGAGCGGAGCACAATTTAGAGCCAAGAAACAAAGGAGAGAAGAATGATGCTCCGCTCTCCTCAAGAGCATTATCGGGCTTCACTCACAAATAAATCCAAGGAAATAGTTTGCCAATGCTTGCTCCAAGGATCGAACTCATGAGCAAGGGAGAGTGGGGAGCGCTACTCACAAGGGAAAATGAGCCACACTTGGCTAAAATGCCACCTCCAAGGATCGAACACAGCACCTTAAGGAAGTAAGGAGCAAGGCGCTACAAGAAACCAAGGAAATTTGCACCAAAAAGCTATGCCCAAAGTCTCAAACTTGGGACTTCTCCAAAGCAAAGGGAGAGCTACGCTCTCCACAAGAGCAGAGCGCTACTCCTTGGTGCAACACGCACAACTTGACACAGCCAGGAGCTTGGAGCGTGCAACTTGACAAGGCCATGAGGAAGTGAGGTGCGCAAGACACCCCACTCCAAGGCAACAACGCTCCGCTCCCCACAAGAGCGGAGCGCTATCCTGAATGCCTCCCAAGCCTTGGCATGCAACAAGGAGCTCCAACACAAGCCTCAATGCTCCGCTCCCCACAAGAGCAGAGCACTCCACTGGGAGCAATTTCTCTTGGGCTGAAAATTCAATAAAAATCTAATTGAATTCAAATCTTCACCAAATTAAAAAGCCCACCCAAATTATTAAATCCAAGAATAGAAAGTGTATAAATAGAAGCTAGTTTGATTTAGTTAGGACGAACCTTTTGAACCTTTTACTTCTTAGAGAATTTTCATTTTTGTAATTTTGAGCTTTTTACTTTGAATTTGGATCTTAGAGAATTGGGAAGGAGAATTAATCTCTCTTCTTCCTTGTTCTTGCTTGAGCACTCTTTACTTCTTACTTTGGATCTTGGGTGAATAATTGAAGAACTTCAATTTCAATCTCACCTTGAGATCTCTTGTTTATCTTTCTGCATAATTCAAATTCTGTTTACTGCCTTCATCTTCTCTTTTCTTCTGCAATTCACTTTTCCATTTTCTTTTGCAATTGTTCTTGTTGGATCAAGGAAGGATTTGAGATCTAGACTTGTTTTCTAGTCTCTTCCACTCCTGAGATCTTTAATTTCTCTTTTAATTTCTACAATTGAGCTACATTCACTTTCTGTTTTAAATTCTCCAAGCATTTTTACTTTTCTATTTGAGATCCACTTAAATTCAATTCATCTTTCGTTCTTCTTTTATTGCAATTTACTTCTGCTTGTTTAAATTCTGCATTCCCAGCTACCAATTCCTTTTATAATTCCAACAATTTACATTTCCTGCACTTTAAGATTCAGTCATTTACATTTCTTGCAATCTAAGCTTCTACAATTTAAATTACTTGTTCTTTAAGATTCAGCACTTTTACTTCCTGTTCTCTTTAATTTACTGCAATTCTTCCCTCTCCCTTTACATTTCAAGCAATTTAATTTCTGTCAATTACAAACCTCTCAAACCAATACTTGATTCGCTTGACTAAATCAACCACTAAACTAAAATTTCTCAATCCTTCAATCCCTGTGGGATCGACCTCACTCATGTGAGTTATTATTACTTGATGCGACCCGGTACACTTGCCGATTAGTTTTAGGTGTTTGGAATACGTTTTCCAAAATACACCATCAGAATTCAGGAACCAAATAGCAACATAAAGTAATCAACAAAGAAAATAAATAAACTAGAATGCTACAACAATTAAAAGTCGAAGAGAAACTACATAAAAGTATACTAGAGTCTCAAATTGAAAATAGCTAAACTAAAGAATCCTAAAACCTAGAGAGAGGAGAGAGCCTCTCTCTCTCTAGAAACTACATCTAAAACCCAAAATTATGTGAATGAATGTTGTGTGAATGAATGAATAATTGATTTCCCCACTCTGCAGCCTCTAATCTGTATTTTCGGGCTTGGAATTGGGCCAAAAGGAGCCTAGAAATTGCCCACAGCGTCTTCTGCAATTTCTGCACGTGGCGCATGTCACGCGTACGCGTCGATGGTCTTCTGCGCGTGTCACGTGTACCCGTACATCACGCATGCGCGTCACCTAACAGCATGGCAACTATAACAAATTGCATATTATTTTGAAGCCCCTGATGTTAGCTTTCCAACGCAAGTAGAACCGCCTCATTCGGACCTCTGTAGCTCAAGTTATGATCGATTTAGTACGAAGAGGTCAGGCTTGACAGCTTAGCAATTTCTTCAATTTCTTGTATTCCTTCCACTTTTGCATGCTTCCTTTCCATCCTCTAAGCCATTCCTGCCCTATAAACCCTGAAATTACTTAACACACATATCAAGGCATCGAATGGTAATAAGAGAGGATTAAAATTAGCAAATTTAGGGCCAAAGAAGCATGTTTTCAATCATAACACAAAATTAGGAAGGAAAATGTAAAACATGCGAACTCTATGAATAAGTGTGCGAATAGTGGATAAAATCCACTCAATTATGCATAAGATAAACCCTAAAAATAGGGTTTATCAACAAACAACAGTTTAAGTTTGGTGTTGTGATGAGCGGATATTTTATACACTTTTTGGCATCATTTTCATATAGTTTTTAACATGTTTTATTTAGTTTTTATTAAGTTTTTATAGGTTTTAGTGTTAAATTCACATTTTGTATTCTACTTTGAGTTTATGTATTTTTGTGCAATTTCAGGTATTTTCTGTGTAAAATTGATGAGCTGGAGCAAAAGTCTAATTCAGAGACAGAGAAAGCATTGCAAATGTTGTTTGGATCTGACCATCTTGCATTCGGAAGAGCTTTTCTGGAGCTACAAAAGTTCAAATGGAGCGTTCCCAATGGCTATGGAAATCTTACTTCCAGAGCTTTTCAGCAATGTATAATAGTCTATACTTTACTTCAGATTAGAAGGCCCAAAACTGGTGTCCAACGCCAGCCTCCTGCCCCCTTCCAGGCGTCCAACCCCTACAAACCAGAGACCAACATCCAAACGCCCAAAGAGGACCTCCTAGCCAGTGTTCAACACCCTAGAGACCTCAAAGCACGTGGATCTCATCAAAGCTCATCCCAAACAATCACCAAGTGGGCCCCAGAAGTGGATTTTAGCACTAAAAAGATTGTTTTACCCTTACTAGTCATTTGTTTAGTATTTAAGGGATTAGATTCATGTTATTCGGACACTTTTTACCATCATTCATCATATTTTTACTTTACACTTTGTATTTTCCTTTCAGTATGAGTTTCTAAACCTCCTAGGTTGAGGGGAGGAGCCCTGCTGAGTCCTATTAATTAATAAAAGTATTACTGTTTCTCTTCGATCCGTATTTGATTTAATTCTAAGATGTATACTCGTTCTTCAATATGGTGAATAGGATGACCAGTGACAATCAGCTCTATTCATCATACTAGGACCGCGTGCCTGACAACCACTTGTGTCTACTTAGGTTCGTGTGAATACATGACTGGAAAACGCAAACCGCCAGCTTGATTATACATCTCTCAGATGGCTAATCCAAGACTTCGTTGGGGACTTCTCGAGACACCAGTTCAGCCGATTTTTGGGGAGATTAGGGTCTCTGTGGTAGAGGCTAGAACCCAAAGAAGTAGCATTGCCTGATCCGGAAGATTCGACCTTGTCTTTGGCATTTTGAGTAGGATCGCCAGGAGAATGAACTGTTAGAGCTTTACCTCCGTCAGATTGGATGACTACGGCCAATGGCATTTGATCTGGAGCAGAGGAGATTGACAACCATGGCCCATGGCATTGATCACTTACAGCCTGCCATGGAAGAAATCATTCACAAGCAAAGAGAACAGTGTTACTTCGATGACCCAGTACACTTGCTTCAAACCACAATCCTCATGGGATCGACTCTGACTCACTCAGGTATTACTTGGACGACCCAGTGCACTTGCCGGTACAGCTGTATGGAGTGTGGGGATTCGTGCACCGGTTACCCTAAATTCTGTCGGCTCTAGCGGCAATACTTTACGCGACACAAGTGAGCTTGGTCCTAATTTTGATACTAAGTTTGACACCTTTAGTCTCGAACCCTCATTCCTGTTGAAAAAGGGGTGGTCGCGTACGCAACCACCTGCTCGCGTGCACGAGATGTCCAACCCGAAGGAGTTGCTTGCGTCGCGTGTTGAAGTTCGCGTACGCAAGGGTTGAAAGTATGTTAGCTCGCGTACGTAGGCTGTGTTCACGTGCACGAGATGCCCAACCGGTATGAGTTGGTTGCGTCGCATGCACCCTGTCGCATACGCAGCCCATACTAGACTTAGAAAAATTTTAAATGTTGAAGAATTCAGTTTTTGGCACCAAACTTTAAACAGTCATAACTTTCTCCATAAAATTCATTTTCTTCAAACCTTATATCAATTTAAATCTCTCAAAGCAACCTTTAATTTAAAATAAATTTTGTTCAATTTCAAGCTTTGAGGCTCAAGTTATGATCCGTCAAAGTTCACCAAAAACTGGTTTTTACCAAAAATAACAAGGTTCTCAACTTTCCAAAATTTACAACCAAAACCCAATCAAAACCAAATATACTACACCAAAAACAGTTTCAAGTTGACTAAATATTACTCATGCACCTTCTATGTCATTCCTTATCATACCAACATACAATTTTACTCATTTCATCCACAATTTCTCACTCAATGCATCATCCCACTATCCTCAACTTTCACCGACATCATTAAGCATAAAAATTCACTATAAACACTCCAAATTATCAAGTTCAAGTCTCATTCCAATAATGAATAATAATATCAAAGTGTAACATCATAAATCATCAAATCCTTACCCACAGTTGATTAGGACAAAACCCACTAAGTACCCGGTGCTAGATTGTACCTAAATAATCAAAATCACAAAAACCACTCATACACTATAGCCAAATTTGAATCTGTTATAGAAGGAAGAACTGGGCAATAAATTGAAAGTTTCTTACCACTTTTTCAGATGAAATCGAAGAGCTCAACAAGAGCTTCGCGTGGCAACTAACGGCACGCAAATCGGAGCTTCAAAGAGTGAGATATAGCACCAAGAAGAAGATGATGAATAGTGAATAAAAGCCTCACCTCTCCTATCTTCAATTTCATGTTGCTGCTGCTGTTTGGTGTTAAAAGTGGCTGAAATGGCCACTTAAATGGCTTTATATATGCTGGGCTTGGGTCTAACTTGGGCCCGGTCCAACCCGTTAGTGTTTTTGGTTCGTTTGGCCCAATTTCAAGCCAAACCTCTAAAATTAGCGTCCAGATTTCAACTTTAATTTATTTCCTAACTTTTTCTTTATTCTTGCACGGTACCGGACAGATTTAAGCCGGTACTGCCGGTTAATTCACCGGTACGCATTTCTTATGTAATTTTCCGAAGAAAATTACATTTCTAACTCAGAAAAATCTACTAAGTCCAAATATCATATTCATATTTTTAATTACTATTCTAAATTTTTTAACCTAATTCAGGCAATTAAATCATTATTATTTAACATTAACTAATTCGCAGTTCTTACAAGAGAACTCTCTCGAGAATCACAAGAGCTCATGTAGAATAAGGGGTCATACTCTCGTTCCACCCCAGATTCATAAGATTAAGAACGAAAACAACACCTTAGAATTGAATCAAACATTAATTAAAATAGAAGAGTAATGATATTAATCCATAGAAATAAGCAGAGCTCTTAACCTTAACTAGGAGGTTTAATTGCTCATGAATCACAAAGAAAATACGAAAGTGAGGAGTCCCCCTCTCAGAGGAGAGATCGAATGTGTCCTTTGGGGAGTAACGAAGTCCCTTATTTATAGTAAAAAAACCTCTAAGACTAAACTTAGAATTCAAATTCAAACTAAATCAAATCAAAATCAAATCTAGATCAAATTAAATCTTTTTATTTGAAATTTGAATTCTAAACCTAAAAGATATTGTTTGTAAACAAAAATTACAAAAATAAAAGATAAGATAACAATTAAGAGCTAAATCCAACTAAAGATGCTCCATGAGTGAGGTGGGACCCGTACTACTGGCGTTCAGTGTAAGAACCCGAGTTTTTCACACAAAACTATTTTTATAAAAATAATAATTTTAGTGCCCGGAATAGATTCAAAAATTTAGATGTCTTAATTTGAAAATATAAATGTGAAATTTGATTTCAGTTAATTTTTCTGAGTTGGAAAATATACCTGTTTCGAAAACTTTTGTAAAAATGCGTAATGGCGCCTAAGCTGGCAGTACCGGCTCTAGTCTGTCCAGTATCGTGTATTTTGAAAAATAATATTTGGAAGATTGATTTACTGTTTTGAAAGGGATAAGAAATAATTTAGAATTGAAAATCGGGTACTAATCGTAAAGGTTTTGGCCCAAAGTGGGCCAAACAGGCTAAAAACACTAACGGGATAGACCCGGCCCAAAATGGGCCCAAGGTCCAACACATATAAGCTCATTCTCCTCCCCAAATGAGAGAGAGCTCAGATTGAGAGAGAAGAGAGGTGAGGGTGGGATTTCACTATTCACCTCCACCTTCTGTGAGTCATAACTTTTGATCTGGAGCTCTGATTGATGAGCATTTCTGGCCATGTGAAGCTCTCGATGAGCTCTTTCTTTCTATCTAAAGAAACCTAGTAAGAAATCACTGTTCACTCTCCAGTTTCGTGCCCTAGATTTCTGTGCATTTTGGCTTTAGTTTTTGAGCAAGTTTTGTAGTTTTGCTTATTTAGGTGGTCTCTAGTAGCGAATAATTATTGGATTTTACCCATAATCTTGTTGGATAAGGTTAGGTTTCACTAAACTCTTGTGTTTAGTTATTTTGTGTACCTTAGGTTTTGATTTTGGTGAAATATGTGTTGTAATTTTGAGCTTTGGTGTTTGTCGGAGTTGGTTGAGGCTTTGGATTAAGTTTGGTGGCTTCGTTTGGTATTTGGAGCATTTGGGAATCGGCCAAGGTATGGTTTTGGTTTTCTTTATGTAATATGTAATATTTTTGGAAACTTAGGCTAGTTGACCCTAAGATAGGATTGGATATGGTTAATGTATGAATAATTATATGTGATTCAATGTTAATTGTTGATGGTTGTTGGTGTTGAGAAATTTTGATGATGAATGTTGTGAAATATTATTGTTGATGAGGGTTGTTGATGTGGTTGATGAGTAATGATGAATATTATGTTGTTGGTAATTGGAGATGAGTGCTTAAGGAGTTGATAAATTGAGATATTAAATGTTGATATTTATTATGGTAGTTGAGAGTTGTTGGTATTGTTGATGATTATTGATGATTTTGATGCATGATGTGGGAATTGGGAAATGATAATTTTTTAGGATTGTTAATGATTGATGGGGCTTATTGATATTGATAGAGTATGGTGGGATGATAGTTTGTGATATAAATTGTTGAGATTTGAGTTTACAAGTAGAATTTGGTATATGGAAATGATGATGTTATGTGTTGCTAAATTATGGATTGGTAGTAATATGTGGTATAATGATTGAGTAATTTTAGGTGTGGATTATATAGATTAAGATGAAATGATATTGGTTATGATGATTGATATTGATAGTTTTATGATTGATGAAAGTGTTGGTGGAGGGTTGATTTTTAGTGTTATATAATTGATGTTGAGATTGAGAATGAGGAAGTGTGATGGAATAGATGGTACGAATGATGTAATATGATATAAAGGTTAGATTTTGATGACCAATGGAGTTTGGAATGGTTTTATTTGATTCTGGTTGGTTTGAGTTGTGAAAATGGGAAAAGTTGGTAAGTGTGAACTTTTGGTTAAAAATGGATTTTTGGTAAACTTTATCTGATGATAAGTTTTTCCTCGGTTTTCAAAATTTGTTGAATTTGGCTTAGTAATAAAGATTATTGAAAATCCTTCGATTTGATATAAGGTTTGTAAAATTTGGATTTTTGTAGAGGAAGTTATGATCATTAAAAGATTGGTGTCAAAATCTGAAAATTCTGCAGAGCTGCAGAATTTTGTGATTTTTGGTATGTGTGCACGCATAGCCTTGTGCGCACGCACATCCCTGTAAGATTTTTGACCTGTGCGTACGCACAGGCAGGGATGGGCGTTCTGTTTGCAGCGCTAGCACAGCTTGTGTGCGCACACACCAATGAGGGATTGCAACCTGTGCGTACGCACAGCCCTATGCGCAAGCACACGTTGGGAAGGTCAGTCTGTTAGGGGCACTAGCACAGCTTGTGCGAGTAAACAGACTTGTAAATTTTTGTACATGTGCGTACGTACACCCCTGTGCATATGGACACCCCTGTGCGTACGCACACTTTAAAAATCTTCCTGGGCGTGCGCACGCACACCCCTGTGCGTACGCATACGCTCTGCTTCTAAAATTTAAAACTTGTTTTTAACTATTTGACCTTCCTAGCAAGCTTGTAAGCTTCTGTGACACCATTTTAAGACTCTTGGACATAATTTTTGGGTATTAGAATATCGGAGAGAACTTAAGGGATTTAGTGATGTTATTTTGAAAAGTTAGAGAATTGAGGCTTACGTTTCTGGTGTACTGAGTCTGGGTTTGGTGGAGTGCGAAAGAAGAATGGTATATGAATTGAAAAGTGACGAACTAGTGATTTCGGAATAGAAAGTTATGAATTGAGGATGGTTGTGACGAGTATGAGTGGAAGTGTGCTATGAGCAATGGCCTCTGAGATTGAATAAGTGATTATGATATGTATTGTTATCCATCGTAGGGGCTGTAGCAGTCTCCTGCCTACGTTCGGATGTGAGATTTGAAGCTGGGCTTCTCACTCATATTTCTCGCAACCAGAGGAAGGTGGTAGGGCATGCTCCCTCAGAATATTTCCCTCTGAAAGGAGGTGGTAGGGCACTCATCCCTCGGAATTATTCCTCCTGAAAATGCGACTTCTCTCTTATTGTAAGGTGGTAGGACACTAACCCACGAAATCATGCGGCAACCAGAGGAAGGTGGTAGGGCACGCTCCCTCAGAATGTTTCCCTCTGAAAGGAGAAGGTGGTAGGGCACTCATCCATTGAAATTATTCCTCCTTATGCGCAATAGAGAGACTAATCCGGGAGTTGTCGACCGGATTTTCTGTTGGGTTTGGTGATAACTAACATGTGATATCACAGCCAATAGGACAGACATTCATCATCTGCATCTTCTATATGTTTGCTTGCTTTGATTACTTAAGTTTTCCTAATTGTATAACATGCCTACTTGCTTCTTGAACTACTTGTTATATATGACTATTATCTGTGTTTACTTGTTTGCATTAATTGTGATTGTCTGGTGCTGAGGAGTTTAGGTAGGGGGTGGCGATGGGATCACACAGAGGTTAGGTTGGAGGAGGCTGTGGGATACAGCGGTGTGATTAGTATTAGTTAGAATTTCCCTAAGTTTAGATAACCCGGTTTATGGTTTAAATTCTTTATATATTTATTTATTTTGTTCTAAGCTTGAATATCCGTATGCGATGTGAAGTTCTAGGATTACCTTCGGCGTCCCGGAGCCTTACATCTTACATTATTGGGCACTGTTACCATACTGAGAACCTCCAGTTCTCATTCCATACTTTGTTGTTGTTTTCAGATGCAGGTCGTAATCTACTTCGGTGAGATTACGGATATGGTAACAGAGCAGAGAATGGTTTGTTCCTTGGTTTATTTCTATTTTTCTTTGTTATAGTTACTCTCACATCTTTTTTATATTTATCTTTATGGCCTTAGAGGCTTATTTGAGAGATAGGTTGTATAAGCTGTTTTAATTCTAAAACTCTGTATCTTTCTATTTGTAACTAGTCGGCTTAAACTTCACAAGCTGCGGCTAGTTCTCTATGATTATTATATTCTTATATTTATTTATGTTTTATTCTCTTATACCTATACCTTGTATCTTATGCGTTTGCTTCGTGTGAACGTTTCACGCTTTTGTAATTCTGTCTTTGAGCTTAATCATTCATCAGGCTTCTAGAATATATTATTTCCTTCTATATAAATATGTATAAGCCTTAGAATTGTCGTAACCTTTGATTAATCTTTGCCTTACGGCTAGAGGTAAGGCTTATGGTAATTGGGGTGTTACATTTAGTGGTATCAGAGTGGTTCGTCCTCGTGAGCCTGAAGAATGGACTGATTGTGCTTCGTTGCACACTCTGGGTCATTTTTCTTTCGTGCTATTTAGGATATTTGCTTGATATGCATAGCATGCTTGTTTGTGAGAGCCTGTGGGCACAATTAAAGCACTGAGCTTGAGATATTGAGACTGATCACCTTGATATCGATTGTTTGATGTGGAAAGGAAACCCGAATGGTAACTCACGGATGAGGTCGATCACATTAACGGAGAGGTAGTAAGGGTGACTAGTTTAGCCTATGCGTTACGAGCTCAGCATGTTCCGGGAAAATTCTGTTCGTGGAGTTTGCGGCATATCGGCTGATGGGTGTGGCTTGACACTTGTGGCAATGGAAGTAACGATTGACGCTTTTTTTGTTTTTACTTATGATTTTCAATTTCTAACAGTTATGATGTTGAACCATATTGAAAAAGTTTTAAGGTTTATAATGATTTTCAGATTTGGTTTGAAACTTTTGGTATAAACGATTTGGTCTGAAACTACGTTGGAAATTCTTGGTTTGAAGGATATTGTTTAAAAAGAAAAAGTGAGTTCTATGATTTTGTTAATTTGTGAACTTGGTTTCTAAATTATCTTGTTGAATGCGGATTTAAATTGAAAAGTTTTATTCGAGGAAACCGTGATTTCGAGTATTTGACTTACGAAGAAATGATTTTGACTCCTTTGAAAGTGCGTTAACAAGGAATATGTTTAGATTGAATTTGTTTTGAAGGTTTTGAAAAGTATTACAAAATCGGTATTGTTTTAAGAAAAACTTCAGGTGCGTAATGATGATAATCAGAGTGACGCAGCGGAAGGCGAGAGGGGACGTTTGCATGGTAGAACACTTTGAGAAGGATATATCGCGTGATTCAAATTTTTGAAGGCAAAAATTTTATTAGGAGGGGAGGATGTAAGAATCCGAGTTTTTCACGCAAAACCGTTTTATAAAAATCATAATTTTAGTGCCCAGAATAGATTCAAAAGTTTAGAAATTTTAATTTGAAAATATAAATGTGAAATTTGATTTCAATGAATTTTTCTGAGTTGGAAAATATATCTGTTTCGAAAAGTTTTGTAAAAATGCGTAATGGCACCTAAGCTGGCAGTACTGGCTCTAGTCTGTCCAATATCACATATTTTGGAAAATAATATTTGGAAGATTGATTTATTGTTTTGAAATGGGTAAGAAATAATTTAGAATTGAAAACCGGCACTAATCTTAAAGGTTTTGGCCCAAAGTGGGACAAACGGGCTAAAAATGCTAACGGGTTGGACCCGGCCCAAACCGAGCCCAAGGTCCAACATATATAAGCTCATTAAATGAGCTTTTCAGCTCATTCTCCTCCCCAAATGAGAGAGAGCTCGGATTCGGAGAGAAGAGAGGTGAGGGTGGGGTTTCACTATTCACCTCCAACTTCCAGGAGCCATAACTTTTGATCCATAGCTCCGATTGACAAGCCGTTTGTGGCCACGCAAAGCTCTCGACGAGCTCTTTCTTCATATTTAAAGAAATCTGGTAAGAAATTGCTGTTCACTCTCCAGTTTTGTACCCTAGATTTCTGTGCATTTTGGGTTTGGTTTTTGAGCAAATTTTGTGGTTTTGCTTGTTTATGTGGTCTCTAGTAGCGGATAATTATTGGATTTTATCCCAAATCTCATCCTTGTGTTTAGTTGTTTTGTGTACCTTAGCTTTTGATTTTGGTGATATATGTGTTGTTAGTTTGAGCTTTGGTGTTTGTCGGAGTTAGTTGAGGCTTTGGATCAAGTTTGGTGGCTTCGTTTGGTGTTTGGAGTATTTGGGAATCGGCCAAGATATAGTTTCGGTTTTCTTTATGTAATATGTAATGTTTCTGGAAACTTAGGCTAGTTGACCCTAAGATAGGATTGGATATGGTTGATGTATGAATAATTATATGTGATTCAATGTTAATTGTTGATGGTTGTTGGTGTTGAGAAATTTTGATGATGAATGTTGTGAAATATTATTGTTGATGAGGGTTGTTAATGTGGTTGATGAGTAATGATGAATATTATGTTGTTGGTAATTGGAGATGAGTGTTTAAGGAGTTGATAAATTAAGATATTAAATATTGATATTTGTTATGGTAGTTGAGAGTTATTAGTATTGTTGATGATTATTGATGATGATGATGTATGATGTGGGAATTGGGAAATGATGATTTTTGAGGATTTTTAATGATTGATGGGGCTTATTGATATTGATAGAGTATGGTGGGATGATAGTTTGTGATGTAAATTGTTGAGATTTGAGTTTACAAGTAGAATTTGGTATATAGAATTGATGAGGTTATGTGTTGCTAAATTATGGATTGGTAATAATATGTGGTGTAATGATTGAGTAATTTTAGGTGTGGAATATATAGATTAAGATGAAATGATATTGGTTATGATTATTGATATTGATAGATTTATGATTGATGAAAGTGTTGGTGGAGGGTTGATTTCTAGTGTTATATAATTGATGTTGAGATTGAGAATGAGGAAGTGTGATGGAATAGATGGTACGAATGGTGTAATATGATATAAAGGTTAGATGTTGATGACCAATGGAGTTTGGAATGGTTTTATTTGGTTTTGGTTGGTTTGAGTTGTGAAAATGGGAAAAGTTGGTAATTGTGAACTTTTGGTTAAAAATAGATTTTTGGTGAAATTTTTCTGATCATAACTTTTGCCTCAGTTTTCAAAATTTGTTGAATTTGGTTTAGAAATAAAGATTATTGAAAACCCTTCGAGTTGATATAAGGCTTGTAAAATTTGGATTTTTGTAGAGGAAGTTATGATCATTCAAAGATTAGTGTCGAAATCTTAAAATTCTGCAGAGCTGCAGAATTTTGTGATTTCTGGTATGTGCGCACGCACAGCCTTGTGCGCACGCACAACCATGTAAGATTTTAGACCTGTGCGCATGCACAGACCTATGCGTACGCACAGGCAGGGATGGGCGTTCTGTTTGCAGCGCTAGCACAGCTTGTGCGCGCACACACCAATGAGGGATTGCAACCTGTGCGAATGCACAGCCCTGTGCGAATGCACAGCCCTGTGCGCACACACACGTTGGGAAGGTCAGTCTGTTAGGGGTACTAGCACAGCTTGCGCGAGTGAATAGACTTGTGAATTTTCGTACCTGTGCGTACACACACCCCTGTGCATACGCACACTTTAAAAATCTTTCTGGGTGTGCGCACGCACACCCCTGTGCGTACACACACCCTCTGGTTCTAAAATTTAAAACTTGTTTTCAACTATTTGACCTTCCTAGCAAGCTTGTAAGCTTCTGTGACACCATTTAAAGACTCTTGGACATTATTTTTGGGTAAGAGAATATGGGAGTGAACTTAAGGGATTTAGTGATGTTATTTTGAAACGTTAGAGAACGAAGGCTTAGATTTTTGGTGTACTGAGTCTGGGTTTGGTGGAGTGCGAAAGAAGAATGGTATATGAATTGAGAAAGTGATGAACTAGTGAGTTCAAAATAGAAAGTTATGAATTGAGGATGGTTGTGACGAGTATGAGTGGTAGTGTCCTATGAGTAGTGGCCTCTGAGATTGAATAAGTGATTGTGATATGTATTGTTATCCGTCGTAGGGGCTGTGACAGTCTCCCGCCTACGTTCGGATGTGAGAGTTGAAGCTGGGCTTCTCACTCATATTTCTCGCAACCAGAGGAAGGTGGTAGGGCACGCTCCCTCAGAATATTTCCCTCTGAAAGGAGAAAGCGGTAGGGCACTCATCACTCGGAATTATTCCTCCTGAAAATGCGACTTCTCTCTTATTGCAAGGTGGTAGGGCACTAACCTACGGAATCTTGCGGCAACCAGAGGAAGGTGGTAGGGCACGCTCCCTCGGAATGTTTCCCTCTGAAAGGAGAAGGTGGTAGGGCACTCATCCCTCAGAATTATTCCTTCTTTTGCGCAATAGAGATACTAATCCGGGAGTTGTTGACCAGATTTTCTGTTGGGTTTGGTGATAACTGACATGGGATATCACAGCCAATAGCACAGACATTCATCATCTGCATCTTCTATATGTTTGCTTGCTTTGATTACTTGAGTTTACCTAATTGCATAACATGCCTACTTGCTTCTTGAACTACTTGTTATATATGACTATTATCTGTGTTTTACTTGTTTGCATTAATTGTGATTGTCTGGTGCTGAGGAGGTTAGGTAGGGAGTGGTGATGGGATCGCACAAAGGTTAGGTTGGAGGAGGCTGTGGGATACAGCGGTGTGATTAGTATTAGTTAGAATTTCCCTAAGTTTAGATAACCCGGTTTATGGTTTAAGTTCTTTATATATATATATATTTTTTTTGTTCTAAGCTTGAATATCCGTATGCGATGTGAAGTTCTAGGATTGCCTTCGACATCCCGAAGCCTTACATCTTACATTATTGGGCACTGTTACCATACTGAGAACCTCCGGTTCTCATTCCATACTTTTTTATTATTTTTCAGATGCATGTCGTAATCTACTTCGGTGAGATTGCGGATATGGTGACAGAGCGGAGTATGGTTCGTTCCTTGGTTTATTTATGTTTTTCTTTGTTATAGTTACTCTCACATCTTTTGTATATTTATCTTTATGGCCTTAGTGGCTTATTTGAGAGATAGGTTGTATAAGCTGTTTTAATTCTAAAACTCTGTATCTTTCTATTTGTAACTAGTCGGCTTAAACTCCGTAAGCTGCGGCTAGTTCTCTATGATTATTATATTCTTATATTTATATATGTTTTATTCTCTTATACCTATACCTTGTATCTTATGCGTTAGCTTCGTGTGAATGTTTCACGCTTTTGTAATTCTGTCTTTGAGCTTAATCCTTCATCAGGATTCCAGAATATATTATTTCCTTCTATATAAATATGTATAAGCCTTAGAATTATCGTAACCTTTGACTAACCTTTGCCTTACGGCTAGAGGTAAGGCTTAGGGTAATTGGGGTGTTACATTCAGTGCCAAAATGGGCGTTCGGTGCCAAAATAGGTATTTTGGTGGGCGTTCAGCGCCAAAATGGGCATTCAGCACCGGGACGCGGTGCTGGTTCTGTCCCTCTTGGATGCTAAATGCCAAGCTTGGCGATTAGCGACAGATTTGGCATGATTCTAGAAAAGAAGTATATATTATTATATATCGTTGGAAAGCTCTAAAAGTTAGCTTTCTAACACCATTAAGACCGCGTCAATTGGATCTTTGTAATACAAGTTATGTTTGTTGGAATGTACGCAGGTTAGGGTTGACAGCATTTGCTATCCTTTCTTCGTCTTTGCAGAAAACTCTGCCAAATTTGCCCGAAATTTACCTGAAATCATAAAAACACCAAAAAACTCAAAATAGCATCCAAAGAGAATTTTTTTTCACTAAAATATAATAAAATTTAATAAAATCTAACTAAAAATAATAAGAGGCTCACTCATCAAGCATTAGGGTCAAAGAAAGAAGTATCAATCAGAAGCTGGAAGGGATGGTCACATAGCACATATAGTTATACTCGAGACTCGATAGCTACTACGTAGAAACTGTAATGCACCTGGTCCTCGTATATGTAGGGGTGGTCCAACTCATAGAATATCACTCCCGACTCTATCTGAAGGGGAAAAGAATGGGGTAAGAACTGAAAAATCCTTAGTAGGGTCGGGGGTGGCTAGTTAGGTTCGTCTTAGTAAATACTCAACCATAGCACCAGTCAACTAGCACAACCAAGCATAATAACTACTGAACTTTGTAATCAAACACAACACACACAAAATCACAAAAAATACAATTCATATAAAATATTTACAAATAATCATGATGCTTGCCTATTCCTTGTTCACGTAATGAGATCAATTGTCAGTTTCTACCCGCTCCCGATGTAACCCAGTAACCTCTATCTGAGTATGGCGTTCTAGTTGGCATAACCTCTGTAAGCAACCTCTGTCTTACAAGTGTAACTCTCTCTAGTTGATATATGTCGGACATAACCTCTGTAAGCAACTTTTGTCTTACAGGTGCAGCTATCTCTGACTATTGTATGTCATGATAAACCTCTGTAAGGACATCACCTTACAGGTGCAACTATCGCGCTAGACTAACCATTGCATCTCAAGAAAGGAAATCTCGGTAGACTCACCACCATATCTCTACTCGTTTTCAATAGGTATACAATCATCTCAGCTCATTCACAGTGCTAAACAATATTTATGATCATTCTCACATATATTAATATTTACAAAAGTAACCCAAAAATTTTATAAAATACACATTCATCTCTGAACTCTTACTCTTTACTTAAAATACCCTGAAACTTGTATAATTACAAAATCAACCTCAATCTTTTATCAAATTATAATTTCATCCTCAAAATAATAATCTTATGTTGGTGACAAACACAGCTCTCAAAACCAAAATCCTTTCTTGTGATCTGTACAAAATATATATTTGATTTTTAATCAATTTTCAAGCTTTACGGTTACCGATTTTTCACAGCTTTTAATTTAATCTCTCGGCCATCAAACCTCATCAATTCTTATCAACAACTCCCATCACAACAGCCCCAAAAATCATCAAAACACTCCAGCTGGGTTGTTGTTACATGGCCGAACCAAAATCTCACGCAAACAACAATAATTCAACAAAAATCCAACATACACTTAATTAAACTCAAATAATAATCAATCAAACTAACATTCAGTTATCACATGCACAGTTAATCGGTGCTCCCTACTTTTAGATCGCTGTTGTAAGACCCAAGATTTTTGAAAATTAAATAATAAATTATTTATGATATTTTATTTATTCGAGAATATATTTTCAGATATTTTTATATTAATTGAGTACTTTCTTATTATTGATTTAAATTTTAGTAATTAAAAATTAATAAGAATTTTATATACTTTAATTTGAATATTTAGATTTTGTACTTTATTTAAGATTTTAAAGAAAATTAATTTGATTATTTCTAATTATTGAATTGGAGCATTTATTTGAAAATAATGTGTAAGTTGATAATTAAATAGTATTTTATAAATATTAGTGATGCATTAAAAATCGATTTTCAATTACTCTATTACCCCTAATTTTATTAAAAATACCTATACTAGTCTTAGCCTTTTTTTTCCAATCGAAACTTTAAATCCCCAAAACACACCTTCCTAACCCTAATAATTACTAATAGCCACCACTCACCCCCTAAACTCTCACCCAATGAAGAAAGAAAGAAAAGAAAGGGGGAAATTAGAAACGGGGAAGAGAGCAGAGGGGAAGAGGGAGAAGACAGCGTCAGTAGGCATCATTGCCACCATCGTTGCGGTCATTGTTGCAGCGAGAGAGAGAGAGAGAGGGAGCGCTGTCGTTATTGCAGAGGAGGAGAGAGCCCGCGCCGCCGTGCTCATCGCTGCCCAGTCTAGTCGTCGTTCGTGCTCGCCGTTGAAGGAGACGCCAACGTCACCGCCATGCTTATCACTACCAGCCATTGCCGAACTGCATGCACCATCATCAAGGCCTTCATTGCCGTCAATGGAGGGCCGTTGCTGAGGAGCATAACGCAAAGGAGAAGGGAGTAGGAGCTGTCGCCGGAGCTTCCGCGGCCATCGCTGATGCAGATCGAGGTTGCCAGCGAGCCGCATGTCGCTGTCAGGTTTGTCTTCTCCATTGTGACGCGCTGTGTAATACCCTAATTACCCTAAACCTTACCTCATGTCGTAAAGCAAAGTAATCAAAGGTCACGAGAATCCTAAGGCTTATACATAAATATATAAAGAAAAGAATAATAATTCTAGAAGCCCGATGAAGAAAATTAGCTCAAATACGGAATTACAAAGTGCGAACGTTCACACGAAGCTACAAACATAAAAGACAAGATACACTATGTAAGATAACAAGATGTATGTAGATATATAAGAGTATAATAATCATAAGATACTAGTCTAAGCCTGCAGAGTTTAGGCCGACTAGTTAAATACTGACATACAGAGTTTTAAAAGTTAAAACAGCAAATACAAATATCTCTCTCAAAATAAACCTCTAAGGCAAAAGTAAATACAAAAGTGAGAGAATTCTAAACAAAAGAAATCAAAAGACTCCAAAATGGGATAAAGGTCCTCCGCTCTGTCACTATCACGTAACTCACCGAGGTGGGTTACAACCTACTTCTGAAAAATAACAACAAAGTATGGAACGAGAACCGGAGGTTCTCAGTATGGTAATAGTGCCCAGTAATGTAAGATATAAAACCATAACTTTAAAACCTTTATAAAATAGGGTAAACTAACTTAAGGGATTTCTAACTATCAGTTCACCGCTGTCCCACAGCCTTCACCAGCCTAACCGCCATGTGATCCCATCGCCACCGCCTTCCAACCCTCCTCAATCCCAGTAGAAAACACAAGTAATAATAATGCAAGTAAAACACAAGTATATCATGTATCTCAAGAAATTCAAGAAACAATTAAGCATGTTATACAATTAGGCAACTAATTTAAGTCGGCAAAGCAAACAAATAGATAGAAGATGCACATCATGAATGTCTGTCCTATTTGGCTGTGATATCAGTGCCCGGATCAAGGTCCAGGATGTCAGTGCCTGCACACTATAGTGATTCCGAAAGGATGCAAGCGGGATACTCTTGCCACAGACCTCACATCTCAACATAAGCAGGACGAACCACCGCCCTTACGCTGTCACCGCGACCTCGACAGGCGAGATCCAACCGCCGTCCCTGCCAGGCCAAAGCGTCTCAACAATATCAGTGTAAAACAGTAATTCAATTTTTTTCAGAAATCATTTTCATTATTTAGTCCATGCCAAGTCCCAGACTCCTCTCAACCATTATTTATTCTTACTAGCACAGTTTACCATAATCATCATCAACATAATACTCCAACGGTCCACTCGCAAACTTTAGAAACTTAAGCTCCGTCTTCTAAGCAGTTTTCCAGAAAATACCTAATTAAACTTACCTAAAGCATCCTTTATGTTTTGACGTTTAAAAACAAGCTAAAGAATCCTAGATAAGTGTTACGGAAGTTTACAAGCTTGCCGGGAAGGTAAAATAGTGAAAAATAAGGTTTTCATTAAAAAACAGGATAGTGTGCATACGCATAGGGTTGTGCGTACGCACTCCCCCAAAGAGTTTTCTAAAAATGTGCGTACACATAGAGGTGTGCGTACGCACAGTAAGTAAAAGTTTTCATTCTGCGTACACGCACAGATACGTGCGAATGCCCTCAACAGAATGCACCTCCCAGCATGTGCGTGCGCACGAGGTTGTGCATACGCACAACTTGCAAATTTTGTAGGGTGTGTGTGCGCACCATAGTGTGCTAGCGCTCCCAACAGTAGGCACACCCATGTGTGTGCGTGCGCACTAGAGTGTGCGTACGCACGTTTTCAAAAATTCACGACGATCGGATTTTCTGTCGGTAAAGAAATTTTATAAAAATAATCGCGTTGTAAGTATAGTTTCTAAACCAACAGAGAATCCTTTCGTACAAAATTTTGGTTGTCACTAAAGCAAACCCAATAAAATTGATAACCGAAGTATTGAAACCTCGGGTTGTCTCTCAAGGAATTGCAGGGAGGTGTGTTTATTATTAGTTATGGAAAAAGATATATTTTTGGGTTTTTGAAATAGGGAACAAGTAATTTAAATGACAAGAAAATTAAATTAATAATTAGAAGATCTCTTGGCAAGGTATAAGAACTGAAAATCATATCCTAGTTATCCTTATCAGGTGTGATGAGAATTGGATTTTGCTCCCACTTAGTTAACCCTTACTAAATAAAGGAAAGTCAAGCAAATTAATTAATTTAATCCTTAAGTCCTAGTCAACTCTTGTGGAAACACTAGCTTTAGAGCGATCCAAATCAATCAGCAATTCCCAAATCTCAATCAACTGCTGAGTTTGATAACTCAAGTGTTGCCAATTACTTAACCAAAGCCAAAAGGGGAGAAAATCTACTTGAATAAAAATGTCTTCAGATTGGAAGCATCAATAATATAAATAAAAGAAAGCAATCTTAAATCTAAAATACCTCAATATATATTAATTAAGAAAATTAATCCTAACATGGAGTTCATAAACCAAATTGAAAAGACAAATAACAATTAAAGTAATAGAATAAATAAAAGTAGAAAATAAATTAAAGGAACATTGAACCTGGTATGAAGAGAAGTAGTCTAATCATAATAGAAATCCTAAATCCTAAGAGAGAGGAGAGAGCCTCTCTCTCTAAAAAACTACATCTAAAACCTAAAAATTGTATTATGAATGTTGTATGAATTGTTGTTTTTAATGAATGGATTGATTCCCCCACTTTATAGCCTCTAATATGTGTTTTCTGGGCCAAAAACTGGGTCAAAAACAGCCCAAAAATTGCCCCCAGCAATTTCTGGTACGTACAGGTCGCTGCAAAGTCACGCGGAAGCGTCGTCCACGCACTCGCGCGGATTGAGTTTTTGCCAGGCCACGCGTCCGCGTGATCCACGCGTTCGTGTCGCCTGGCTTCGGGGAAGCTATGGAAAATTATATATCGTTGCGAAGTCCCAGATATTAGCTTTCCAAGCAACTGGAACCGCATCATTTGGACCTCTGTAGCTCAAGTTATGGTCGAATTAGTACCAAGAGGTCAGGCTGGACAGCTTTAGCAGTTCCTTTAGTTTCTTGTATTCCTTCCAGTTTTGCATGCTTCCTTTCCATCCTCTAAGCCATTCCTGTCCTATAATCTCTGAAAACACTTAACACACATATCAAGGCATCGAATGGTAATAAGAGAGGATTAATAATAAGCAATTTAAAGGCCAAAGGAGCATGTTTTCAATCATAGCACAAAATCAGGAAGGAAAACGTAAAACATGCGAATTGTATGAATAAATGTATGAAAGATTGACAAAATCCACTCAATTGAGCACAAGATAAACCATAAAATAGTGGTTTATTAATTCACAAGGTGTGGGTGCGCACAAGTCTGTGCGTACGCACAAGTCAAAATAAAACCTCTGTTCAGAGCACGCGCACAGTAGTGCGCGTGCGCACACAAACCAAAAATCACAAATTCTACAACATCACAGAATTCAGATTTTTAACACTAATTTCTGACGATCATATCTTTTTTTACAAAATTTTTATTTTCACAAATTCTATACCGTTTTAAAGTTCTTTGAATTATCTTTAATTTAGTATAAAATTTAATCAATTTCAAAAACTGTAGCTCAAGATATGATCCGTCAAAGTTAGCCAAAATCCATTTTTACCAAAAACATTAAAAACTCAATTTTGCCAAAACTCTCAATTCAAACCACCTATTTCATGTCCAAAACAGTTCTAATGCACCTAATTTATATACGTACACCTTCTCATCAATTCACAACTTAGCAATCTATATTATCATCCATTTCATACACCAAATCCCACGTATAAAACTCAAAGCTCAATAGTTTAACATCATAAACCATCTTTTTTACCTTCCTCACATTTATCAACATCCACAAGCCTCATAATTCATTATCAAACCTCATAATGTTCATTATCCGCCCCATATCATAAATCAACATCATCATCATTAAAATCATCACAATCATCATAATCATCATATATCAACAATCATCAACAACCAAATCAATCCTATCCTAAGGTCTACTAGCCTAAGTGTCCAGAAATATTATATATTACATAGAGAAAACCGAAACCATACTTTAGCCAATTTTCAATATGTGAAAAACACCAAATCCTCAACCAAGATCAACAAGTCCAGCCACCAAGTCCACTTTCAAGCAATTTAAGTGACCAACATACTCCACACAGCACCAATTCAAGGTAAAAATTACACAAATTCAATAAATCAAACCTAGGGTTTCATATATACACAAAACTACAAGAGACCAAGTATGCTCACCTTACCCAATGTTGATTGGGTTAAAACCCAATAGGAATCAAGTCTTAGAGTGTACCTAAACACCTAAAATCACAAAAATCACTCAACAACTAGAGCCAAATTTTCGAAATTCTTAAGGGCTGAAAATTGGACATGAATTTTCGAAAATCTTACCACAATACCTAGCTAGAAGTGACGTGCTCAGAAAGAACTTTGCGTAGCCACTGATGACACGCGAATCGGAGTACCGTAGCTCGAGTTATGGCCACCGGAAGTTGTATCTGAATAGTACACTCTCTCTTCTCACTTGCAGCTACTAGGTTAGTGTTTATGAGGGTTATGAGGCTGAATGAGCTTCACTTAAGAATATATATATATATATATATATATATATATATATATGTTGGGCTTGGGCTCAATTTGGGTCCGGTCCAACCCGTTAGCATTTTTGGCTCGTTTGACCCAACTTTGGACAAAACCTTTAAAAGTAGTGCCCGATTTTCAACTTTAATTTATTTCCTAACTTTTTCTACTGTTTTTATCATTCTCGCACAGTACCAGATAGATTTAAGTCGGTATTGCCGATTAATTTTCCGGTACGCGTTTTTTATGTAATTTTCCAAAGAAAATTACATTTTTCAACTCAGAAAAATCTACTGAGTCCAAATATCATATTTATATTTTATAATTAATATTCTAAAATTTTGAACATATTTCGGGCAATTAAATTATTATTATTTTACGTTAATTAATCGGTTAATTAATTCGCGATTCTTACACGCCGAGAAGGAGATGAGTCGCGCAAAGAGAGAAAGAGACACAATAAAGCTTGCACTGAGCCGCTGTCATGGTGGTTGTCACGCCTCTGGCTGCCGTGCCCATCGCCAGTCGCCGTTCGTTCTCGCTGTTTAAGAAGACTCCAACATCACCGCCATCCACGCTTGTCACTACCAGCCATTGCCAAACTGCATGCACCATCATCAAGGTCTTCATCACCGTTAATGGAGGGCCATTGTTGAGAGCAGAACGCAATGGTGAAGGGAGTAGGAGCTATCGTCGGAGCTTCCGCAGTCGTCGCTGATGCCGATTGAGGTTGCCGGCGAGCCATGTGTCACCGTTAGGTTTGTCTTCTCTGTTGTGACGCACCAAGAAGGAGATGACTTGCACAAAGAGAGAGAGACACGATGGAGCTTTAGTGCACAAAATTAGAACTTACACAACTGAATCAGCAAGTGCATCGGGTCGTCCAAGAAATACCTCAGGTGATTGAGGGTCGATCCCACGAGGATTGTCGAATTGAGAAAGTAATAGTTTTCTTGCTGGACTTATTTAGGCGAATAGAAGAAATAGTTGTTGTTGTAAATGCATGAAACAGAATAATAAAGAAAGCAATACCGAATTGGTGTAGAAACAATGGTGGGAAATCAGTTAAGGCCTTGGAGATGCTTATTCTTCCGGATTAATACTTCTTACTGACTACTTTAACAATGAGTGATTCATTCAATGGCAAAATTGTAAGTGATTAAAGCCAGGGTCAGTGGTCATTAATCTCTTCTGATCCACACCAAATGCCAAGGTCAGTGGTCATTCGACCTGAATAAGGGTGAAGCTCACGCAATTCAATCTCTGATGATCCTACTCAAAACACCATAGATAAGGTCAGATCTTTCAGATCGGAGAATGAAGCTCAGGATTCTGGCCTTAGTGCCACAGAAACCTCAATTATCCATGACTAACGAGACTTTATGTCACTTATCCCAATTAGCCCAGAAACTCTATTGGAACCTGTGATGCATTCTCAAGCTGCAGCTCAACACTATCCTCTCAGGGACTTGCAAGAACTCATGTAGAATAAGGGCTCATACTTCCATTCCACCCCAGATTCATAAGGATGAAGAATTAAAATGCATCATAGAATAGAATCAAACATATATTAAAGCATAAGAGGTAACGATATTAATTCGTAGGAATGAGCAGAGCTCCTATCCTTAACTCAGAATGTTTAGCTGCTCATACTTTACAGAAATAATGTGTGATAAGTTTTGAGAGGGTGAAGATCCTAAACATGAGTGATATACTCCTATATATACTAATCTAATAATTAAAATTTATAAAAATGAGATAAGCCAAGCAGAAAGGTGCGAAAATCCATTTTTGGGCCCACTTAGTGAGTGTTTGGGCTGAGTTTGGCGTCCAACTTGGATGAGTGGGCGTTGAACGCCCACTAGGGGTTGTCCACGCTGCCTTGCGCTCCCATAGTGGTGTTGAACACCGGTTTTGGGTGTTCAACGCTGGCCTTGGTCCTTCTTGGGTGTTGAACGCTAGAAAGGGGGTAAGTTGGGTGTTCAACGCCCGTTTTGGGCAGTCATTTCCAAAGAAAAGTATAAACCGTTATATATTACTGAAAATTCCTGGAAGTTATCTTTTCAACGCCGTTGAGAGCGCATCAATTGGACCTCTGTAGCTCACGATATGCTCGTTGAAATGCACGGAGGTCAGGATTTGACAGCATCTGCTATCCTTTCTTTGCCTCTGAATCAGACTTTGCCAAAAGTTGCCAATTTCACCCAAAAATCACCTGAAATCATAAGAAAAACACAAACTCAAAGTACTATCTAAAAGGTGAATTTTGCACTAAAACATATTTAAACTAAAATAAAATACTAGTAAAAACACCCTAAAAATGCAATGAAAAAGGGTATAAGATGCTCTGTCATCAAGCTTGCACTGAGCCACTGTCGTAGTTGTTGTCGCGCCTCTGGCCGCCGAAAAACCACTGTTGGAGCCCCTGTTTTCTTTTTGGTAAGCATTTTCATTCTAGAACTTTTGAAATCAGTGTCTGTTATAATCCGTTAGAAAATTTGAGATGTTGGTAATCTAAGGTCGAGTTCTGGTTATTGCTTGTTGCGATTTAAGTTATTACTGTTGCTGTGGGGGCAGTGGTTGCGGCTGTTGTTGCTGCGGGCCAGTATAAAGGTGTTTTGCATATTTTATAGCTTTTGGATTCGACTATTCAAGGTAGGAGCGATTTCTTAAAGTCATTTTATTTTCAAGAATTTTTACAAGTTGATATTAATGTGAAAAATGTAATTGCTTGCCTGGTTGGTTATTGTTGAAGTGTTCGGTTGATGGTTATATCGGTTTCTTGATTGCGTTAGACTCACTGAGAATTCTGATTTATTAATTTATTTTGTTAAATTGGTGGTTGCTAAAATAATTTGAGATTTGTAAATGTTTTGATATTAGAATTGGTTTTGTTGATTTATTAGAAATGATTTTGAGAATTGACAATGAGTTGATATTTAGAAGTTTGAATTTTATTTGATTTTGAAAAAGAATTTGAGATTTGAAAATGGTTTGATTGGGACCCTTAAAGGGTGGCAAAAGTCCTAGTTTTAGAAGAGATGCTGCCAAAATTTTTATAAGTAATTACAGGTTTTTTTTTTGTTTTTTGATGGAAGAATTATGTTTTGGGTATTCGATTGATTGGAAATGATTTTATTGAATTCATATAAATTCAAGAATGATATTTTGAGTATTTTTTAATGAAACAAATAAAGTGATGTAAATGTGTATTTAAGAATGGAGGAGTTTTTGAGTCTTTGATGAAACGTTTTGAGACGTTTTAGAGAAGATGAAGTATTTGAATTTGATTTCGAGAAATGGAATGATTTCCGAGCCTCTTGGCAATGTTTTAAATAATAATGAAAATGAAATTGGTTTTGGTTTAAATGATTTGGTTTTGGTTTACATGACTTGGTTTTAATTCCGATTCGATTATGTTTGATGGTGAATGTGAATGGAATGAGATTATGATGGATGTTGTGAGGACAGTGGTTTTGTCTCGCTTAAGAATTTGGCAAATTGAGGATGAAAAATTCCCTCTCTTGTCGTGGTATGGATGTGGGAAAGGTGGAAAGGCATTCTCCTTTGTATTATTTTTCCCCACATCTTTCTCTCGTTGTAAGGTGAAAAGGCACACTCCTTCAATGTGAAAAGGCACTCTCCTTTGTAATTCATCCAGGAGAAGATGGAAATGCACTCTCCTTCATTTGTGTTCCTCTTGGGATGTGCAACCTAGAGACAATTTAATTTGGGAATTGGAGGCCGAGTTGATTTGATTTGAACCAGAGACCGTGGTTGGTTGGATCAGTGGTAAGTTTTAGTTAAAATGGTTTCTTAGTAAGCGGTGAAATGTATAGAATGTTATTTTGCATGAAATTATTTATAATAAAAATATGAATTTTAAATTTGGATAATAAACTGACGATCAGTGAAATTAAAAATAGTTTTATTTAAAATATCTTTTTATGACAATTCTTAAAAATCCTCTACTGAGAACCTGCGAGGATGACTTTCTCACCCCCTACAGACTTTCCCTTTTCAAGATGGATGACGAAGCTTGCAGAGTTTTGTTAAGTTCTTAGATATGCTATTTCTATTTGTATACATATGTTATAGATTTTTCTCGCCTTCATTATTATATTCTTGTAAGAGGATACGAGTCGTACTGTAATGACATGTATGTATATAATATTTGTAAGTTGCTTGAGTAAGAAGTTTTGTATATATATGTATTTGCTTGTTTGATTTCAACAAAAAAATATTTCTATTTTTTTAAGAAAACAACAAAATGATTTCGAGTCAAAGGCTCATATTTTATTATTAAATATATGAAGTCGCCGTAACACTTCTTGCCATCAGAGTGGCGTAGCTGGAAGCATGATATTCTAATAGTAAGCGTGTTACAGCTGTCCTCACAACCGAAGTACCAGAGAAACTTTTTGACCGAGAAATTTGAGAAGAAAACATTAAAGATTTGCTACTCCACCTCTGGGCTCACTTGGCCGAACATGCATGGAGGGACAACAAGTTCACTGTCAACTTCTTTCGAACAAAAATGGCTTCAACGTGAAGAGGAGGAAGATACGAACATGTACAGAATTTTTATTGGAGTTACAGATTTCAAGAAATTGAACGCCAAAGATTCGGGGGTTTCACGGTTTCTTCCTTTCTCTCTCTCTATTCTCTTTTCTTTTTTATTGAAAATGAACATATGCATGGCTAATTAGGTGCTAATGATGATGGTTTAGGGGAAAGGTGACACAAGGAGGTTTAGGTGTCATGATTTGGGGCGGTTCAAATTATAAATATCTTAAACAGATAATTACCAATATAAATGTATTAAAACACAAGTAATAATACATGGAAATTACTATATATAAGTTACTAATATAAATGACATTTGCAACATAATGATTAAAATAAATAAAAATATATGACGAAGCATTAGCAATTCTAAGTTCATCAAGGAGTACTGATATTTACTTATATCGGCGAATATCGAACTCGATAATAATAATTATATTATTATTTAAACTCTATTATGGTTATAGCACATAAAATAAATAAAACATAATAATAAAATTATATTATCATTTATTTTATTTGCAAGGTTCGGAAATGACTCATCAAAAAAAAAAAACTAACTACTGAAACATCAAAACGTCGTTTAGTTATGAAAAATCAAGGTGTTACAATAAGTGTTTGTTTACGATTCAAGTTGTTTTCGTAGAATTTATTTTTTCCTCGCCTTTGTTATTTGAGGTTTTTGTTCTTTTATAGAGGGGCAGGTATTGTATCTGAATTTATTTAATATCTATAATGTATTATTAATAGTTATGTGAGTATATTGTTTGGATACATATTTTGTACTTTGATAAAAAAAATTGGCTTCTCTTATAACGGGTAACAAGTTAACATCGTAAAGCTAAACATTAAATAGATAATAAAGAAAAGCAGGTCATTGACGCCCTACTTTTAGCATGATCATGACGTACTAGAGGTTGGGTCATTACAGCCATTCGCTAACCCTAAACCTAATTTATCTAATTTTAATTTGTTATGTATTAGAAAATTTGCAATTAGGATGTTTGTATTAGAGATTTAACTATTTTTCATATTTAGTTCATGTATTAGTTTAGATTTAGGTTTTTTTAAGTTTGTTTTGATTTAGGGTTTTTTTTTTAATTTGTTTATTGTTGTTAGTTTTCTAAGTTTATTATTATTTAAGTTAATTATTTTTTGAGTTAATCAGTTGATTGTTATTAATTGTCTGAGTTATTGTTGTTAATTGTCTGAGTTAATCTTAACTTGTTTATTTTCCAAGTTAATTATTGACTTATTGTTTATTGTTGTTAATTTTCTAAGTTTATTTTGAGTTAATTATTTTCTGAGTTAAATAGTTGATTGTTGTTAATTGTCTGAGTTAATCTTAACTTGTTTATTTTCTGAGTTAATTATGGACATATTGTTTATTGTTGTTAATTTTCTAAGTTTATTATTATCTGAGTAAATTATTTTTTGAGTTAATTAGTTGATTATTGTTAATTATCTGAGTTAGTCTTAACTTATTTATTTTCTGAGTTAAATATTAACTTATTATTTATTGTTGTTAATTTTCTAAGTTAATTATTATTTGAGTTAATTAGTTGATTGTTGTTAATTATCTGACTTAACCTTAACTTATTTATTTTTTGAGTTAATTGTTGACTTATTGTTTGGGCATGTTGCTATAACAAAAGTTGAGCAAAATTAAGCAAAATAGACTTCATCAGAATCAATTACATTTATCTTAGCATCAAATGCAAACACAAAAAATTTTATCGGGTAATAAAATCTAAAGAAGACAAACATAGTGTAGAAGCTTTTGTAACTTATCAAAATAACATATCGTTATTTGTAACCACCATATTTCTTCATAAAAAGTAATGATAAAATTGTGCAACCTAAAATGAACTACAATCCTACATCCACATACCAAAAAACAGGAGAAAAAATTTACTATGATCAACTAAGAATACGAGTTGATTACAAGAATTTGAACTCAATTGGTAAAACTAGCCGAAGCTTCTACATTTGCCATGAGACAACTAGAAAGAAAATATAAGTTCTAATAGTACATGAAAATATTCGGCAAAAATATATAACACTTCAATGAGCAGCGTGCACACCTTTGGGAAGTAGAAAATATTCAATAGAGTCATCTAATTCAACCATTATTTCAGAAAATCAGCAACTCAAAAAATGTAAAAATTAACAAAAATAGTATTATTAACTCAACAAATTGAACAGGATGAAAAATCATTGTAGTCTCCAATTTGAACAAGAAAAAGCAATTCCACCGCACAGTAAGAAACCAAGATCATGACAAAAATGAACTAAATAAAATTAAAGAAAAAAATAAAGAAGCAAGAACAACCTTCCACAGTTTCACAACACAACAGTTGAGCAATCATCAATAAAATGTGTTTTCAAAACTCAAAATCAAAAAAATAAAGAGAGAGCCATGTACCTAACAGAGGTGACCAAGGCTGGAGGGAGAAATAAGGGCTAGAAGCAGGGACAAATCGTGGCTGGAGGCAGCACAACTAGAGGCGAGACTGGAGGCTACATGACAAAGGGAGAAATGGAGCTTCAAGAGGGCAATGGAAGAGCAATAGAGGATGGCATTGACTAGATAAGAGAGAAATGTCACCAGAAGGAGCAGAGGAGGAAGCTACGATTGGAAAACAGAAAGAGAACAAAGGTTGGAGCAGAAGAGGACGGCAGCAACGACACCCTTTAGCGGAGGAAAGGAGTTTAGGGATGGAGAAAGTGGTTGCTATTAAGGTTGGGTTTGAGTTCAGAGAGAGAGAGAGAGAGAGAGAGAGAGAGAGAGAGAGAGAGAGAGAGAGAGAGAGAGAGAGAGAGAGAGAGAGAGAGAGAGAGAGAGAGAGAGAGAGAGAGAGAGAGAGAGAGAGAGAGGATGGGTGTAAATCAAAACAGTGCCATTTTAGAGCGGTTTACCACCGAACCAATAATCCTTAAAAAATAGGCCAGTTCTAGCGGTTCACCGATTAGCTGTTGGTTTGGCTGACATTTAGACCGAATTTTCGCTAAACGATTTTTAACCGGACTGGCCAGATAACCGATTTCTGATTAATCCGATCGAACTAGTTGGTCCGGTTCGATTTTTATAACTATGATAATTATATACTAGGAAAAAAAATTATAACCAAAAAGTAAATAAAATGAAACAGTAACATCTGATTATCTTATTTAGATTTATTTATATAATAATGATAACAAAATATCAAATGAGGTATTTACATAAAAAACAAAATCACTATCACTCATAAATCATTACAATTAAAAAGAACACCTTATACTTCACTTTGAATGAAAAGTGGATGATCAATAGGAGACCCAAAACTGTTGGAATCATTTATAAAAGGATCATGTATTTCTAATTCATCTCATTTTTTTGTCATAAATAAGAAAATTGTTACTATATTATAATAACCAATTACCAATATAATACTCAAATACAAAAAATACTAACATTTACTAACAATACTAGCTAAAAATAAAAGAAAAAAAAAAGAGTAAAAAAAGGTATCTTAAAGCAACCAAACCAATATAAATTATAATGATATAAATCTAATATCTAATTCATATAATAAAAAAGATTACTCAAACCTTATTAATATCTACAAATATGAAAAATATTGAGATCGAAATTAAAAAGAGTATAAAAGACAAACATTTTTTCTTGCAATATAAACTTTAATATGAAATAATTTTATTTTTTCTAATATGTTACTATTATTAACATTATCAAATGATATAAATGATTTGCTAAACAACAAATATATTAACTCATAATAATATAATAATACTTGATAGTATACCATTATTTGTTAAACCATCAGCATGTTTTGTTATATTTAATTCTCCTACTAACACATAAGACAAAACCAAGCATAATAAAATACGGGTGAGAGAGACATCCTAAAACATTTACACCATTAACATAAATAGAAGAGAGAAAATTGATATTTTTTTTTTGCAAAATAAAATATAAATAACATCAAATAAGGGTAAATAAATTATAAATTATTTGTCAATAACTCAAGAATAATTTATACAAAATTAGACAAAATGATAAAAGGATAATAATTTTAAGTAATACTATTTCCATTAATTCATCCATCAAATTTATATAAAACATAAATATTAATAAAAAATAAATAACATGGACATAAATAAATCTTACTAAGCATATCTAATTTGATAACATGTCTTCGTTTTCTTTGTAAATACTCTTTTCTATATAAACTTACAGCTTAACATAACTAAGACATCTCAATAATACTTGTATCATAAGAAAAATAAATAATGAACTTAAGTGATAAAACAAAGAGTATTTTCTTCTCAGCTTCGACTGCAATCATTTGGTCATAAAGCAAATGATGAACTCCTCAACAAAGAACCAATTCAAAAATGAGAATATCTTTTATATATATATATATATATATATATATATATATATATATATATATATATATATAGTTCAACATATCTAATCAAAACTCAAAAGTTTGAAATAACAAATCACCTATATTTTTCAGTAACAATTGACCTACACAACAAATAGCTATTAGGCATCAATATAAGCATAGTATAATAGCTACGATCCTGTCAATTCACTTACCATAAATAACATCACTATTTCAATCATTCGTAATAAGATGACTTTATTCATTTTCTTTTATTCTTTTTACCAATATTGTCATAAAAAGAGATAACATACATAAACAAAAATAAAGAAATAAGAAAAAAAGCAACAGAGAAACAAATAATGTCAAAATGAAGAAAAATTAAATTTGAAACCGTGATTTTAAACTATAAACTATAATATAATAAAAGACGTAGCTGCTGCATTTTATTCATCATTCACATACTTACATACACATATAGATCAATATATCTTACATAACTTTGGAGGCTAACATAAAATCTACAATCTAAGTCAAATGCCTCATGCACGTGACACTATATCTACTCACTAGCATAATAGCCATTAAAAAAGAAAACTACTTACAAAAAAAAGATAACCTAACATAGCCCAACATTCAATTCAAGTTTAATAATAGGCAACTGAGAACTTATGTGTCAAATATCACAGAAAAAAGCATAACTTCACTATACGATGCAATTTTTTTACACATCTTAAAAAGTAGAAATCTTTGTAACATCAACTTAGCATGTCTGCATGAAGATTCTATTGTAGATTTTAATGCCTCTAACTACCTTACACATATATTACATCTTATAAAATAAACTACCATAATATCAGCAGCTCAGAAGACAACTACTTCACATATCAACAATCTTGAGAATCTTTGAGTTGGGACCAATCCCATCCTCAGCCAACTTTTTTAAGTCTCCATTCAAGTTTATTTTAATCTTCAAACCTTTACAAATATTCTCAGTAACTTCTTTCTTGACGACTCTGGGACCCATCAAGAACACTGAATAGTACTTCCTATAAAACAAAAACAGAAAAGGTTTTATTTATATTTAGATATTTATATATTTACATAATATGCAATTATACATTGAAAACATAAAAACTACACATAAATTAATTAATCTTATTCCATCTTTGTAATAAATCAAACATATAGAATAAAACTACCATCATAACAACTTATATCAATTTCAATCATAACAAAACATTACCGTGGTTTCTTTAATAGGTGAATATAGTAACATTTCAATTTCAGCATGAAACTCCTCGTCAAATCTATCAGTCACATCCGTTCCATTCATTTTTCTTTTCAACACATCAACATCAGCATGCGTATCCTCTTGTCTAGCTACTTGAGAATCTTTTTCAGCAAAGAAGTCTATTAATATTGGAGGCTTCTTTCTCACATTTGAACATTCCCCCTTTCGAAAAATACATTTTTCCAAAAAATTTGATGATTCCTTCTTAAAAGGGAAACGTTCAAATCTAATGAACTTAGATTTTTCCAAAGATTTATCCTGCACAACAGACCAACCAAATTATAAACCAACTATAATATAATAAAAACATATTACAAACAATCAAAAAATTTGACTCGTAATAAAATCAAACCTTCATCGCAGACCGTTTTCACAAGAAAAGTCCCAAATATTTGCCTGCACCAATATTTTTAGTATCTACCTTTAGCAAGAACTTCTTTCTAATCAACTTTTGAAGAAGAACAAGATAACTATCTCCACCTACAACCTATTGCAACAAAATGAAACACTTGATTAAATTTGAAATAATAAATACACAGAACAATTTTTTACACATACAAGAATAAACTAAAATGAAATAACAACACAAAAAACACATATAACTACAACATACATTTGCACCTTTATAAACCTCGGCAACCAAGACTAAGATACCATCTCTATTCCCATCCTCAACTGTTATTTTAATTCTATATCTGACAAACTAGCAAATAAAATACATTAATAAAATATTGGTTAAAAAGATGAGGAATTGATGACTTCATACAAAAGCAGACACCGACTTAAGGTTGAATAAACAATAAACAATAATAAAAAGAAAAGAAATACAATAGTGTTTTTTACAAAAGAACTTCATACAAAAATAGAAATAAAATCTTTGGAAAGAAAATAATAAAAATAAACTTTGGAATTTGATTGATTACATGATGATTACAAATGTCACAGTAGTAAGCACCGACTTAAGGATGAACAGCCACATACACAAATTGAATACCATCAAGATCCTTCATCAACAATAGCTATCTCCACCTCAAATATCATAAATAGCCCTTTCTAAAGTTTTCGCAAACATAAAATTCAATTAGTATCATAAAAAAAAACAAAATAGTATATCTTCTTTCAAAAAATGTTCTGCTATGTTAGAACTAAATACACCTCATTATTATCTTGAAGCTCCTCAACAGTACATTTCCTAATTAAACACATGAAATCTTCTTCTAAGAAAATAATTTTTCCTTCTTTCGCAATGAACAATGGTTGAATACCATTAATTTCCTGTTCAATCATACTAACCACCACCAAAATAAGAATAACAAATAAAAAATTAAGAATGAAGTAAATATCTATTATATGTTATCCTATATAATACACTGAAACAGAGCAAACTATCAGTTATGTAAAAAATATGAACCTATTTTTCAAATTTAAAATTATTTTAAAAATAAAATAACAATAAAAAATAAGAATAAGCATACATAATAAACTAAACAATACAACGCACCATTTATGTTCTGTTTTAACTGGATGATTTATTGTTTTCACATAATACTATTGATTTTTTCTCTTTGACTGCTATTAGAGCTGGAGTTGATGTTTGTTACTTGCTTATTTTAAATGAAAAAAGCTACATGAAGGAGGAACAAGCCTCGATTTATGTAGCTATATGGATGGTATCTCTTGTGTTAGTGCTTTTGATTGTTTGTGACTGGTCTAATCGCCTAATTTTTAGTGTATTTTGCTTATTTTTGAGTCAACTATATGCTATTTGAATTTTGTGGGTGGTATAGATTTGTGTTTTTGCTTTCTTTTGCATATTTTTTAATACACATATTTTCATCTCGGTATATTTGAAGCACTTATGTCCAAGGCAAGTTTGCTAGTATGTTCACAAAGAGAAATTATTATGCTAAGTACATGGAAGTCAAATATATTACTATAACATAATTTAGATTTGGTTTGATAAAACTTTTAGTTTTCGAAAGTAGCTTATAAAAGCTGTCTTTTAAAATACAGCTTTTTAAAAGCTACAGCACTTGTATTTGATAAAATCAAATTAAAAATGACCTTTAATAAACACAAGCACCACAATTGTGTTGGTAAAATAGCTTTTAAAAATTAAAAAAATTATAATAAACATATTTATAACGAAAAATAATTTCTTTTTTCAAATTCTTTAAAATTATATATAATATTTTAAAATAAAATAATTTTAAAATAAAAAAATTCATAATAAACATAGACATAATAAATAAATCTTTTATTTTTTTTAACTTTAAAATTTTATATAAATATCATAAAATTTCAAATCGAACCTATTTGGATTAGAATTAATTGAGAGGAAATAATAAAATTGAATTGAATCTATCTAAACTAATTTATTTATTTTTGTTTCAAACTCAGAAATTGAATTCTAAAAATTTCCAAGACCCTGAAAAGGTTTGTTTTTCGCGTAGAAAATTATTCTCATTTTTGGTAATCTCGGTGCATAGCATAGTAGAGGAAAGTGAAGCTTTTTCAAACAATTTAGCTTGTTGAGCATGCTTATTAATGCGCTGGAGATAAAACACACAACTTTACATAGGTTTGCATTTTTGAGATAAACATTTTGCCTCTTTAGAACATTTGAAGGTGGAAACTTGACTTTGGTCCATTTTTGAAGTTCAGTCAACAAAATTCCATCTGCAGTTCTATGCAATTTTTCCTTTTTGCCCTGAAGCATTTCCTACTTTGTTTAGTCCTTTGTGTTGCTTGTTATTTCTCTGTTTCTTTCTAGTCTCCATGATTACTGCTATTTCTGCTAGTGCTAATGGCTCTAAACTCTACTTTCACTGATTATGTTAGTGTATCTCTTACCACTAACAAACTTGTTGGAAGTAATTATGATTCTTGGCCATCTAATATTAAGTTGTGGCTATGATAATCCAGAACATCTCACCAAAAGGACTGCAGAAATTAATAACATCGACAGTCCAAAGTAGATTAAGATTGATGCCCAACTCTATGACCTTATCAAGAACACATCCACTCTTCAATTAAACATATTTTTCGTGCACGTCCCTTGTGAAGCTATTTAGATACAAGCAAAAGCACTTTACACTAATGATATACAATTATTATAAGTTTCTCAAAACCCTGTGAACGTTGTTGCCCTTCTTTAGATTGATGGTCATATTTCTGCATATTTATAAAAAATTCATAGTGCTTTTTTCACAAGATATATCATACAACATAATCTCATACTTTTACCTAACACCCCCCCCCCCCAAAAAAAAAAACAAAAAACCTCCTCCCGCACGTGCGGTCGGGAGAGCCCGGGGAGGGGGTTTGGATTTTATAACTACAACCACATCTTATTTCCTCTATATGGGGACAAATACATGACCCATTATAGTATTTTATCAAAGATTATGTAAATATCGCACCAATATTGCATACTTTTTGAGAATTTCATATTACTTCGTAGAAAACCTACTATGAGCAAATGAAGGATATAAGAACATCATATATTTTTTTCTTGTTTACTTGGGGATGCGGATCATCACTGGCATGTATCTAATAACATAAAATCTAACTATTTTCAGCTTTTCTTCAAAAGCAACAGCTCCATCGTAGATTGTATATGTTGAACAATTTCATAGCACTTCCTATAAGCCTAAAAAAGTGAAGGGATACAAGAACAAATTTTCCTTTTACTGTTTTCCTCAGGAGCAGTCACGGTTACCAAGAAAATGATATTTAATTATTTACAAGAAATCCAACTGAAAGGTGCACAATTTTGACAAGCAGCACCCCTGTTTCCCACAGGAGATAGTAATAACAAAAACACTTAGCCAAAGACAAAAAGAAAGATTGTAAACAACAGATTTCAAGAAGAAACTATAATAGCAAAGTATCCATTACTTGACACAACCATCATTCATCATCAACCTAATATGAGCATTTTAACATAACTACGACTTTAGTATACATTTAACAGACAGTTTAGTGTTTACTAAGACCCTGAACGAATCATCTAGAAAGTTGTAGCCCAAGATACCAGATATAAGATTGCTCAATGGGATAGAAGAATCTATCTGTGTCCTTGTGCACGCTGCATCTCATATGCAACCCAAGCAGCAGGTCCAGACCCATACTGAGGAAAATTCTCCATACCAGGTTGTACCTGAAATTTGCCACCATTAGCTTAAAACATTATCCAGATTAACCCAAAGGTGGCAAAAGTCAACTACATGACCATATACCGCACAGAAAACATCCAAATGCAACAAATTATACCAGTGGACATGAATGAGCTATGTTGCTTGCAAGTGATACATACAGTATTTCAACAAGTCAACCAACTGATCAATTAAAACTGACAAGAAAAAAGATCAAATGTGAGTACGTGACATTGTCCGAGACCGGATAGGTGCAAGTTATGAAGAGCCACCACAATAGCCCAAAACCAACAAATTCAAGCATTTATTGCTTGTGGAAAGAATTCCTATAGAGAAAATAAAGGTCCAGATATAAAATAAGTACTTCAATATTTGATGTTTAAGACAAAAACTCACTTAAGAAAACAGCAAGGGTCCCCAATATGACACTACCACAACTTTCATTAGTGGTCATCAAAGAAGGTGGAAAAGCTCAATTCTCATGGAAACTCCAGAGATAACAGAAAAAATAAGTTAATAAGAAAAGGTGTCGAAGATGGGCATGACAATCTTAGACCAAACAAACAAAGAAGACAGCCTAACTTAGCTGAACCGGGAAGAAGGCAGACTACAAAGCTCTGTTTAGGGTAAGATATCTAGAAATGAGGATAGGCAGAAAAGATGAGTATAGTGGCACAGAACAAAAGTAAGAAAAGTGAATAGGAGTGTGAAACAGATGTATAAAATTTTGGGCCCGCCACCATATGAGTGACGTTATGGTGGCGCAACATCACGGAAATCATGGGAGCTACAATGGCAGTCGCAATGGCCAGAACGTTGTGGCGGTCCACAATGAGAATGGCGGAAATGGTAGGTTTGAGTGTACTCTTTTTTGTTGCATTTGAGGGCTGTTTTTTACTTTTCAAAAACCCTAACAGTTTACCTTACCAAGCTGAACTTCTCCCTCTTTCCTTTCCCACTCTACACTAAGTCACAATCCCACTCAACCAGAAAATGTCTTCCCTCTCCGCTCTCCCTCCCTCCCTCCCCAGTCAAGTGTGCCTTCCTGCCACCATCCCAGTGCATCCTCACCGTGCACCACTGCCAGTTGGCCGGCCCTTCTCTTTTTTGTTCCCTCTTTGTCGTTCTGCAAAGGAAGACAGAAGTTCTCTGTTGTTTGCAGATCTGCTTCTCGAATATGCTTCCTTTTATCCTTATATTTTGAACTCTTTTTTCTTGTTTTGAACCATAAAATTTTTGGCTTTCCATTCTTATTCCCATTTCTTTCTATTCTTACCCCTCAATTTTTTTTTTCTATTCTAAACCCTCAATTGGCTTCTGCTGCTGCTTACTTTATATTATTTTATTATTTATGCCAACTTGTTAATAGTTTTAGTTTTTAATATTTGTTGTTATATCATGAATAAATAGTTTCATATAATTTAGTGTTAATTTGTATACAATCATATTTTTCTAATCTAATGTATCTGCAATTTCTACCATTTACCGGAACGCCATCTGTGATAACTTGATGGTGGTTTTTTGCTGTTCTACCATGAGACACCATCTGCCATCGAGAACTATGGATGCAGACGAGTCACTAATCGAAATCAAATAGATCATCGACGAGACCATCGATCCATAAACTAGTTCATTAAAATATCATAATAAAAATTATTTATGCATTATTTTCCTACCCTAAGTTGCAAAATCATTAACTTCTTCAAGAGGAAACTGTGCTGGAATACATTTGGAATATGACAACTTACAGGATTCATGCCATAAATGGCAGGGTAGGGATTTCCAGCATATCCAGCCTCAGCATTGCCATAATTTGCATTATAGCCTGGACCTACCAAATGCAAATACAAATTTAAAAAATAAAAAATAAATAAATAAAAAGCAACGGATAGGAAACAGAATTAGAGTAATGATAGACTTAGATTACATGGAAGTAATCAAGCATTTGGTCAATTTATCAGCAAAGCCTCATAACTTCACTAACTCCAATTACCCAGCTCATTAAAACAACCCAAATAATTACCAAATACAGACATGCGTAGGCTTGCATATACCTGGATTAGCAGCTGCACGCTGCCTTTTCTCTGCATTTGCGATCTCAGCACGAAGCTTCTCCATCTCACGAGCCATCGAGATTAATTTCTTCTCCATCACTTGACCATGTTCATAGTTTTCTGCAAACCCTTTCTTCTCATATTCAATAGCAGCCCTACAAACCAAGATGCAAAATTACACAACAATCATAATTTAAAAAATCATAATCATAATTCAGAGAAACTTTGCTTAAATATGAATGATCATAAGCCCAAGTTACAAGTTGGCTTCAAGTTACAACCATTTCTACTAGTGAACAAACGGAGAGAATGTAAACTTGTAAAAATAAAGACCAACCCTAGAGCAATATACTCAACACCTGATACTTGATTTAAAAACAACTAATTACTATGCTACAATGCTAACCACCTTGCACATTGTAATTCCTGTTTCATAGCCTCCACATCGGCCTTCAGAGCTGGCATTCGCTTCAAGTCCGCATTCATCCTGGCCAGGTCCTGTGTCATGGCCTGAACCTGCCCAGTGAGTTCCTGCCTCACAGCGGTAAGCTCCTTAATATCAGTATGAACCTGAAGAAGCTCCACCCTCATGGCCTCCGCGCCGCGTAGGTCGGCCTCCAGATGAACCGACTTGTCGTACAATTCCCTCATCCTCGCATCAGTGTCGGCCCGCAGGGATTCCCTGTAGTGCGCCATCCGTTGCAGCTCGTGCTGCGCGGCCTCCAGCTCCTGCTTGAGGGCAACGTGAGTGGCGGCCAGCCGCTGGTTGTCACCCAGCAGACCCTGAATATCCTGGTGCTGTGCAGCCAGACGCTCCTCGATGATTGCAGCCGGGTGGAGTGGAATGGACCGGACGCCCAGGCCCATCTGCGATTCCCGCAACTCTTCGAGGAGAGCCGGGTGTGGCGGGGGTACCGGGCCTAAGCCCCGGGCCCCAAAGAGTGGGTCATGGATTGGCGGTGACAAGGCTGTGTGCGGCGGCGGATGATGTGAAGCGCCTTTCATTGGAAGGTGTTGTTGTTGGCCACGGCTCCTCCCAGACGACATCGTTTTGATCCGAAATAAAATAAACTGAGACAACAAAAGATCACAAAGAAAGAATTATATCGGAAAGTAACACAATTTTCGAGAGGAATAAGAAAATAATATAGAAAAAGAAGGAAATTTTTTTATTTTATTTTAGAAGGGAATGAGCGAAGTAAATGGAAGAACGAGTTACCTTTGCAGAAAGAGAGGGAGGGAGAGAGAGGGCGTGGTTTTAGTGAATGCGGCGAAGGAAAGTTGCGGATGGCATTGCTGGTTGTAGGTGCAATGGAAACCCTAAATCGCAGTGGTTGATGATGGTGAGCGGAGGAAGGGGAGAAAGAAAGTAGCAGATTCTGCCGTGCCTGCAATACTAGCAGTGCTAGCTTATTCCGTGACGGTGAGAATTTCAGCTCTGCTAGTGAGCAACTTTTTCCCTGGACAGCTCGTAAAATTTTGTGAGTAATTTTAGGCTCTACACGGATTGGATGTTTTTACAAAGAAACAAAAAAAATGTTCAAAAAATTTATTTTTTTATTAGTTTAAGTCTATTTATTCTTAAAATTTTATTAATAAAATTTTTTTCAATAACAAAAAAATAATAATAACACAAGATCTAAGTTTAATTATTCTAAGTTGAAGTATAACATAAAAAATTAAAAACAAGATATTATAAACTATACTATTTATATGAGACGTGTGGATATGCGGATTTACAGATTGGATCCACGGATATTACTATCAAATCCACAATCCGATCCTACCATAGTGCGGATCAAATAACATCTGTGAAATTCGGATCGGATACGGATAATTACCACGTCATGTGCAGTCCTAAGTAATTTTTGCTCAATTTATTTCCCATATTCTTTTTATGTGCAATACTACATGACTAACAAATATTATTTTTTTTTATACACTCACACACATGAGCATAAATATGGGAGAGAGTAGAAAGAACGATGAGAGCAGGGATGGGGAACCTTTTGAGAATGGAAAACACGGTGAGATTTCTGGCGATGCCGGCGGTGGAAACAATGGAGAGTGTGGGTATAGGTGTCTCAAGTGTCAATGAAAGAGGAAATGGCTACGACGCAGGAGGTGCTAGGTTTGGTAAAGGTAGATCCTTAAAGATCTCCTTAAAGGACAAAGTAGTGGGATCCTCAATTGCTAGAACTCTAACGATTTTGGAGAATCTAGTTGGAAACAGGGGCGGAGCTACATTGTAGCAAAGGGGGGGGGCAATGGCCCCTTAATTTTAATTTTTTACATGTAAATTATATGTAAATTTTAGTTTAGCCTCCCCTTAAAATTTTATTTTAGTCTTATTTTATTATATAAATATTTTTGGCCCCCCTCTAATCTTTCATCTAGCTCCGCCCCCTGGTTGGGAACAAGATGGCAACCATAACAATGTGGCAAAATGATTCAGATATCTCTTGGGTTCCGGTTTACGTTTGAAGCACAAGAAGTCCAAATTGAACCTTACAAGATGCTGTTGTGACCACGATTTTCAGAAAACGTTTCAATTACGCAACCGTCACCCACAAACTTAAAATTTATAGAGAATAAAAAGAGGATATGAGGTTTTATATGTAGGTTTTGGTTACTTTTAATTGAAGTTTGATTTGTTAGAGGATAGAGATCGGGTGCTATTGGAAGGTCCGTGGATGATCGTTGATCCTTATATCGTTGTTAAACCATATAGCACCTCTTTTCAACCCTCTGAGAATTTCTTTGGTTCAATATTGGTGTGGGTTAGGATCTCTAGTCTTAACATATAGTACTATGATGAGGAAGTCATGCGTTGCATTACGGATACCATTGGAACGTCAATCCGTATAAATTTGACAACCAATAGCGAAGAGAGCCAAGTTTGCAAAGGCATGTGTGCAAATTAATCTTGACTAGCCAGTGGTCAAGAAAATTGGTGTGGATAATGAAATATATGAGGTGGAATATGAACACCTCTATTTGATATGTTCGTCATGTGGTTGCTATTGTAATGCCACGAAGGAGTGCCAAAAACACGAGGCTAGTGTAAGAACTGAGAGTAAGGATAATGGGTTGAGTGGTAACACGCTGACAGTAGAGCCATCACTGATTAGTAATTCAGTTCTTGAAACGGTAAAAGCAGTGCAATTTGAATTTGGTAACATTCTTGGAAAGGAGGCGTTGAATATAGAAAGCCCGATTCTTGAGCCTAGGACATTGCATGATCTTCTAAATGAAGCCTCAATCCATGCAAATAATGACGGGTGGGTCCCATTTAATAGAAAGGAAAAAGGAAAGATGTCACATTCCTCAAAAACTGGCCCAACCAAGGAAAGGTCCACTTTGAATAAGGTTGGGGGAACGAAACATGGGCCTACTCATGATGGGCTTGGAAAAATTCCTAATACTCCAGTGAATTCCCTTTTGAAGCACAAAATTGGGGCCTTTTGGATAAAAACAATGAAGCTTTCTTGTCACGCCAAGCTGGGAGTGTTGTCTCCAACCACATGCGCCAGAGACCAGCGTTGCTAAAAGGATCCCTTGTTGAAGCTCTTATTCGTACTCGGGGTGGCGATAAGCAATACTTTTATGCTGAAGCGATGGATAACACCCAGAATCTTGGGGATAGAGGACCCACCATGTAATTCTTTTGTTCATGTTCCAGCTTCTTCATCTGTGATTTTTTTATGGATCAATTGAATATAATAAGCTGGAACATCAAGGGGCATCCAACAAGATGTCCTGGATACACTGTAAGAATTGGTAAGAAAATTCAAGTCTTCTTTCTTCATTCTACTAGAAACGCATGTTAGTTTTGATCATATGAGGGGTTTTTGGTATACTTTGGAATTTTTTTATGAGTATATCTGAAGTTAGTGGGCACAAAACGGGTATTTTGTTTTTGTCTTCTGATCCTTCTTTTCCTTATTTGGTTCTTCGAAACACTGAGCAATGTGTAACTGTTAAAGTGGGCAGAGGAAGAAATTTTTGGGTTTGTAGTGCAGTTTATAGGGGTCCTTAATACTCTAGACGTGTCTTATTGTAAAATCATATACATGCTATTTCTCTGAGTTTAATGGAACCTTCGGTTATTCTGGCAGACTTCAATGAGATTGTGTGCTCTATAGAGGTTAGAGAGGGATAACTTTTATTTCTCTCGTAGTTCTAATTTGTCAAACGCTCTAAATTTTAGTAATCTTTTTTATTTGGCAACTTCAGGTAGAGAATTCACCCTGTTTAGGAGAATTCAAGGTTCCAAGGATATTGCAAAAAAACTAGATAGAGTGTGTAGTAATGGGGAGTGGAGACTGGTTTTTCTCGAAGAATATGCTGAAGTGTTGTGTTGTATACATTCAGATCATTGTCCCCTTTTGGTTAGGTGCCTCGGAGCTCCTTTGAGGAGGGGTGACCGGCCTTTTAGATTCCAAGCTACTTGGGCATCTCATCCGGAATATAAACCTCTAGTCAAGAAAATTTGGGGGTCTAATTCCTCAGGTGGGTGCATCTAATGGAAATTATTTCTAATCCAAAAGCTTCTTGGAATTCAATTCTAATACTTTTGGCAATATTTTTGTCAATAAGCATAAGCTTGAAGCTCAGTTGGAAGAAGTTCAGAAAAGTATGGAGGTTTTTGATGATGTTGAGCTTAGGCAGAAGGAAGAAGGGATTAGGATGGCACTTAACACCATTTTAGCACAAGACAAATTTTTCTGGTTTTAGAAATCCAGAGAGTAGTGGATGAGATATAGGGACTGTAATACACAATTTTTTCTCATGCGAACCATTCTCCGAAGAAAAGCAAACAAGATTCATGGTCTTCTAACTAGTGACGGTTCTTGGGCCACAGATCAAGATGTTTTGCAGTGTGAAGTTCTAAAATTTTTTAAAAATCTCTTTTGCTTTACTGAGCAAATTGATCTTTAGTGCATGTGAGAAATTCCTTCGCCTAGGCTTTATCAGACTGCTTGTGATTGCCTTACTCAACTAATATCTTTTCTGGAAGTCAAGCAAGTTGTGGATAGTATGAGCGCTTTGAAAGCTCCTAGCGCGGATGGTTTCTAGGCATTCTTCTTCAAGCATTACTAGGATGTTGTAGGGCAAGAAGTTTGGAGGTTTGTTTAGAGTGCTTTTCTTGATGGTTTCTTGAGTGACTCCTTGGTGAAAATGCTTATTATTCTTATCTCAGAGTGTGAGACACCTTGTGCCTTCAAGGATTTTCACCCTATTAGTCTCTGTAATGTCATATACAAGATTATCACCAAGGTTCTAGTTAACAGATTGCAACCGTTTTTAGGAGATAATTAGCCAAACTCAAAAGGGCTTCATTCATGGTAGGGGAGCTCTGGATAATATTATTCTGGCTCAAGAGATGCTTCATTTTCTTAAGAGGACTAAGTCAAAGAAAGGTGCCATTGCCTTTAAGATTGACTTGGAGAAGGCGTATGACAGAGTTGATTGGAGTTTTCTTGAGGATTCTCTTCCTGTTTTTGGGTTCTCCTAGACTATCATCAACTTGATTATGAATTGTGTGAAGGGCTCAAATCTGTCCATCTTATGGAATGGTGTTAAACTAGAGGGATTTCATCCTCGGATGGGTCTTAGACAAGGATATCCCATGTCACTCTACCTCTTTGTCATCTGTATGTATAGGTTTTGGCTACTTTTATTGAATCCTAAGTTAGTTCTAGTGATTGGGAAGCTATGGCCATCTCTCGGGGCAGTCCTCGGACGTTTCATCTCATGTTCGCAGATGATCTTCTCTTGTTTTGCAAGGCCAGCAGGTCTCAAGTTCAGAACATCATGTGATTTATAGAACTTTTTATAAGACTTCAGGTATGAAGGTAAATCTTGAGAAATAAAAAACTTTATGTTCCAAGAATGTCTCTAATAGTCGAAGAGAGGTCTTGACCAGAGTTTCTCAGACTTGGTTGACTAATAATTTGGGAAAATACTTAGGGATAAACATTGGGCATCCCAAAACTTCTAGAGCCAGATTTGCAGATTCTTTGAATAGAATCAAGTCTATAGATTGGCGAATTGGAAGGGTGGCTTTCTCAATAGAGCAGGTAGACTTTGTCAGATTAAATTTGTGGCTTCTACATTACATATTTATGAAATGCAAGTCTCTTTTTTTCCTACCTCTTTTTGAAAGAAAATTAATGCTGCAATAAGGACTTTTCTTTGGAAAGAAAAATTGATGAAAGGTTCTTAAATCTTGTTAAGTGGGATACAGTTATTACCCCCCGCAAGTTTGGTGGCCTGGGTATTAGAGATATGAGATGTGCGAACCTGGCCTTAATGGTTAAGCTTTTGCGGCAACTCCTTCATAGCTCTCATAAGCTTTGGGTCAGAGTTTTGATTCATAAATATGTATTGCATGATTTTATTCTAGAGACAAGGATTCCGAATCATGCTTCTGGAATTTCAAGAATCATGAATACTAAGAGAGTGATGCAGGGTAGGCTGGCCTGGAGTATTGGTTCTCTTGATCAATCCTTTTGGTTCGATTCTTGGCACCCAAACGGCTGTCTCGATAGTTTTGTTCCTTTTGTTCATATTACAGACACAATCTTAAAGGTGGAGGATGTTTAGTCTCTTGACTATTGGAATTGGAATGTTCTATACACTCCTATTAATGAAGATTTTAAAATGAAGTTGTCTAATATCTTCTCTGTGTGGCATGGTGCAACCGATCTGGATGGATTTGGTATAGTTCCAATAATAAGGACTTTTCGACTAAGAGTTGTTATTGTTGGATTTTGCAATAGAAAATTGCTTGCAATCGTACTGATAATTATCTCTGGTTGTGGCGGTTGCGAGTTCTACAGAAAATTAAACTTCTTATGTGGCTTGGTATTCATAATGCCTGCCAACTAGCCGGCTTCGATTTTCCATAGATCTGGCTAGTTCTGCGGTTTTGTTGGTGCGGAATTAGAATACCACAACTGAACCAGCAAGTGCACCGGGTCATACCAAGTAATACTTCAGGTGAGTGAGTGTCGATCCCACAAGGATTGATGGATCAAGCAACAATGGTTGAAGGATTCACTTTGTTAAACAAGCAGAAAAGTGTGTTTTGGGGTTCAAATTGTATTAAACAGTAAATCAGAAATTTAGAAAGCAAGTAATAAATTGGATGTGAAAGTTTTGTGAGAGAACAGTTAAGGTTTCAGAGTTATTTATTTTTCCAGATTAATATTTCTTACCAACTATTTTTATCATGCAAGATCCAATTCATGACAAGCCCTAATTGACTAAACCCTAATTCCTTAGTAATTTAGTCTCCTCTAACCTAATCAACTGCTAATTTCTTGGTCACTTAATGTAGATTAAAAGGTTAAATCCAATTCTCGTTTATTAGCCATAAAAATCCTAATTACTCAAATATAAGAGAATTATATGTCACATATCCAGTTAAGTCCAGGTAATTAGTAATTTAGGAGGAATTACTTTCAAGCTAGTATTCAAGTGAGTTAACTTTTCCAAGAATCAACAAGAATTCATGTAGAACAAGAGTTATTTTCCAATACATTCAAATTCATAAGATGAAGAACGAAAGTAATCCTTGAATTTAAATCAATACAATAATTAAAATAGAGTGACAATAGTATTAATTCATAGAATAAACAGAGCTCCTAATCTTAACAACGGGGGTTTAGTTGCTCGTGGCTCAGAGAAAAAAACTAGGGTTCAAAAGTGTGTAGAGTGTAGAATGAGGTAGAAGAGAAGAGAGCCTCGAGGGCTAAATCTTTTCCCTTTTATATCTAACCTAATTTGATTTGAAAATAAAATAGAATAATAAATTCAAAACTTAAAAGATTGTGTTTTGAAATAATAATAATAATGAAAATAAAATAAAATAAAATAAATTATTAATAAAAAATCTAAGCCAACAGAGCCTTCTTTAAAAATCATATTTGCGCTACTAGCGCTAAACGCCAGGCGCCGCTGAGGCAGAGAAGTTTCTGGTCTTGCTGTCTTCCTGGCACTAAACGCCAGGTTCAGCATTTAGAGCCAATAGCGTGAGATTCTATGAGCGCTTTACGAGGTCTTCTGCACTAAATGCCAGGTCGAGGTGTTTAGCACCAGCTCAATAGAGAGCTTGCACGTAGTACGAGGCGCTTGGCACCAAACACCAGGTAGCGGCGTTTGGCACCAGCGTGGCAGCATCAAATTTCTTCCTTTTTCTTCTGCACAAATTCTACCAAACAAGCCCAGATTTTTCCACAAATAAATAAAACCACAATGCGCCTCAAAGTAGCATCAAAATAGGCTTCAAGCACTAAGATCTCAATAAAACTCAATAAATTCACATCTAAAATAGTAAGAAAATATAGGAAAGATGCTCACGTATCTCAACACCAAACTTAAATTATTACTTGTCCTAAAGCAACCAAAAATAACCTGAATCTGAGTTGTGGGTCTGCCCGAGAATTGAGTGTTCAATTAAGCTCCTGTCTCTCCTCTAAGTGGGGTTAACGATACTGTCATCTTGAATAGTTTCGGCATCTCACTATTCTTTGAAACTTAGAAATGTCAATGTCCTTCAGAACTAGAACTCAGATAATATTATGAATTCTCTTCCCTTTTATCCTCTGATTAATCTTTGAACACAACATTTTCTTTTGTTCTTTTCTTTAGTGCTTTGCACCTTCACCCTAGCCGTGACTTTAAATGTTTTGTCTCAAGATTTACTTGACACAGAAACACCATAAGCACTTAGCTGGAGAACTCTTTGAGTTTTGATTTTTCTTTTTATTTTTCCTATTTAGTGGTGCTCAGAGCCTTTGGCATACTCTTTACTTGCACTTGGTCTCGACTCTTAGTGCTCTATCTCAAGAATTTCTTGACACATTTACACCACAAGCATATGGCTAGGAAAATAACTCTTTCATCTTTTAATCATATTTGACCTTTCTAGCCATTGATGCTCAAAGTCTTAGACCTCGCTTTGTATTTTCTTTTTTTCTTTTTACTGTTTCTTTTACTTTAAGGATTAATTTTTTTGTTTAATTTAGGGAATTCATAATACTTCTCTAAATTCATGTACCTCAAGAATCAACAATCTTAACTCCAATATCAACTATGCATTGTTCTTTTTATACATTCAGAACCACAGATAAATACCACCAGATTAAGATAAATAAGACAACTCAGAATATATAAACTTAAGTTCTCATGCATTCTATCACTTTTCTCTTTTTTTTTTCAAGCTCGGTGAGCAATACATGAGACAACTTTTTAAAATAAGCATAAAATACTAAATTAATAAACTAAACTAGAAGAACTAACAACACTACTAATCATGCAAAGGATTGAGAACTAAATAATAGAAATAGGAAATAAAATATAATAACTGAAAACAGAAATAAGGGAAATATCAATAAAGAAACTCAACCACCTCAGTCCTGGTTACTGCCTCCTCTTGGAAATCCTCGCTGAGTTCCAAAGTCACGCCTCAGATGCTCCATCTCCCGCCTCTGTCTCTGCTGCTACTCCACTAACTGCTGAAGGAGGGTGGATTGGCCCTCATGGTCCATCCACAACTGATCAACGGATGATGCCAGATGTCCAATGGATGATGTCAATTGATCCCAGTAATCCTGCAGAGGGAAATAATATCCCTGAGGTATCTCAGGATGTTGAGGCTGAGGTGCGGGAGCCGGCTCCTCTCTTGGGGCTCTAGCATACTCCCGAGCGTACTTCATAGTCTTCTTGGAGATGGGCTGCTCGATGGGGATAAGAGTGTCATGGTCGATCCACACCCTAGCAGCCTCACAGAGGTGGTAAATCAAGTGCGGGAACACCAACTTAGCTGGGTGGAGGCATTGGAAGCAATGCTGTATATCTCCTGCAGAATCACCCGCTCCACCTCTACTTTATGACCGAGCATGATACAGTGAATCATCACTGCTCGGTCTATGGTAACCTCAGATTGGTTGCTTATAGGGATGATGGAGTACTGAATGAACTCTAACCATCCTCTAGCAACCGGCTTCAGATCGTGCCAGCACAACTAGTAAGGCTGCCTCTCAGAATTAAGCCTTTACTAGGCTCCCAGAAGGCATATGTCCGTGAGTATCTGCTCCGGCCTCTTGTCTCTATTGACCCTCTCAGTATAGGACTCATCATCATCCTCATCCCCGGTCTGTGGTAGGTGGAGTGTCTCTTTCACACTCTGTGGTCCAAAGTCAATGACTCGCCTTCGCACCATAGTCCTCCAGTTCTTGGGGCTGGGGTTTACGCCCTTCACATGCTTGTAAGTCACCCAAGTATTGGCATAAAATTCTTGGACCATCAACTGGCCCACCTCAATAACTGGGTTGCACAATGTGCCCCATCCCCTCCTCTGAATCTCAGCCTGTATCTCTGGATACTCGTCCGGTTTAAGATCAAATTGAACCTCCAAAATCACCTTCTTCCACGAAGTGATCTCATGAAAGTGGTCCTCGTAGACCTTGGAACTGAACCGATTTGCATCAAAAAGACCGATCATTGGGACCTTCTCCTTCCTTCTTTCTAGAGGAACTAAATGCGCTTCTTTAATGTCACTAGCTTGACGGTCAGCTTTGCTAAGTCAGCAAATGAGTGGACCTCTAACAATCAATCTCGCCTCCAAGACAGTGCTTCAGCCTCTGGCCATTGACAGTGAACCTTCTATCTGAGTTTTCTTCCTGTTGTTTCACATGACCAAACTAAGACACTCTGGTCACTACAAACAATCCTGACCACCGGGACTTCAGCTTTCCGGAAAAGAGCTTGAGCCTTGAGTTGAATAGTAAGACTTTCTAGCCTGGCTCAAATGTTCTTGTGGCTATTCTCTTGTCATGCCACAACTTGGTCTTCTCATTACAGAGCTTGATATTCTCATAAGCAAAATTTCTGAATTCATCAAGCTCATTCAGTTGAAGGAGCCTCTTGTCTCCTGCAGCCTTGGCATCAAAGTTCAGGAACTTTGTTACCCAATATGCTTTGTACTCTAACTCAACTGTCAAGTGACAGGCTTTACTATAGACCAGCTAATATGGGGACATGCCGATAGGAGTCTTGAATGCCATCCGATAAGCCCAGAGAGCATTATCAAGCTGCCTAGCCCAGTCCTTCTGTGAAGTGCTAACAGTCTTCTCTAGAATACGCTTGAGTTTTTTGTTGGAGACCTCAACTTGTCCACTTGTCAGTGGATGATAGAGGGTTGCCACCTTATGACGGACTTCATATCTCTACAGAAGTGAGTCCAGTTGTTTGTTTCAAAAGTGTCTTCTTCCATCAATAATTACTGTCCTTGCGACGCCAAACTGGTTGAAAATATATCTCTGAAGAAAGCTCATTACCACTTTGGCATCGTTAGTAGGTAAAGCCACTGCCTCCACCCACTTGGACACATAATCTACTGCCACCAAGATGTAAGTGTTTGAGTATGAGGGTGGAAAAGGACCCATGAAATCAATGCCCCACACATCAAACAACTCAATCTCTAAAATTTCTTACTGTGCCATTTCATGATTGTGGGGAAGATTCCCCACCCTCTGGCACTTGTCATAGTTCCTCACGAATTCTCAAAAGTCTCTAAAGAGAGTCGGCCAATAAAAATCGCTCTAAAGGACCTTAGTAGCCGTCCGTTCACCACCAAATTGGCTTTCGTACTCAAAACCATGACAATGTCAGAGAATCTACTGTGATTCCTCATCTGAGACACAACGCCAAATTATACCATCTAAGCATCTCTTAAAAAAGGTAAGATTCTTCCTACAAGTAGTACTTAGCATCATTTAAAAGATTTTTAACTTGTTGTTTAGTGTAATCCTTGGGGATGAACCTCATGGCTTTGTAGTTTGCAATATCTGCAAACCACGAAACCCTTTGAATCATAAAGATTTTCTCATCCAAGAATGTCTCAGTCACAGGAGTGGGTTGATGCATCCCTTCTTCAGGCTCAATTTTGGAAAGATGGTCAATGGTAGCACGAATCCCCACACCTTCGTACTGTTAAACCAGCAAGTGTACTAAGTCATCCAAGTAATACCTGAGCGAGTTAGGGTTGATCCCACGAGGATTGTAGTTTGAAGAAAGCTATGGTTATCTTACAGGTCTTAGTCAGGCAGATCAGAAGGTTGTTGGATTTATGAGATCTGAAACTATGAAGACATATAACTAATAAAGATACTCTGTAAATTAAATGGAATCAGTAATAAGAATAAGGTAAAGGATTGGAGTTGCTTTGTCTTTCTGAATTAACTCCGATATTACTGTCCTCTTTGCTTGTGAGTGATCTCTTCAATGGCAGGCTGTAAGTAATTGGCACCTTTATTGAGAGGTCGTCAATACTCCTCCAGATCTAAACCTCAGGGTTAGTGTGGATCCATCTCTGCTTGAGGATGAAGCACGTACAGTCCATTCTCCTTAATGATCCTACTCAAAATGCCACAAACAAGGTCGGATCTTCCGGATCAGAGAATGCTACATCATTGGGTTCTAGCCTCTATCACAGAGACCCTAATCTCCCCGTAAATCGGCTGAACTGGTGTCTCGAGAAGTCCCCAACGAAGTCATGGATTAGCCGTCTGAGAGATGTATGATTCAAGCTAGTGGTGTGTGCTTTCCACTGAAGTATTCACAAAAACCCAAGTAGACGCATGTGTTTGTCAGGCACGTACATCTTAATGTAATGAATAGAGCAGATTGAAACTGATCTTCCTATCCACCACGTTGAAGTACGAATACATATCTTAGAATTAATCAAACACTGATCAAAGAAGAAACATTAACACTTTTATTAATTCATAGGACTCAGCAGGGCTCCTTCCCTCAACCTAGGAGGTTTAGAAACTCATACTAATGTAAAATACAATGGTGAAAACGTGTATGGTCTGCATCCTCCTTGATGCAGAATGTAAAAGTACTTTAAATACTAAACTAATAACTAGGGATTACATAGAAAAGGGTAAAACGATATTTTTAGTGCTAAAATCCACTTCTGGGACCCACTTGGTGAGTGTTTGGGCTGAGCTTTGATGAGATCCATGTGCTATGAGGCTCCTAGGGTGTTGAACACTAGCTACGGGGTCCTCTCTGGGCGTTTGGATACTGGTCTCTACTCTTTGGGCGCTGGACGCCTGGAAGGGGGCAGGAAGCTGGCGTTGGATGCCAGTTTTGGGCATTCTAATCCGAAGCAAAGTATAGGCTATTATATATTATTGGAAAGCTCTAGAAGTCAGCTTTCCATAGCCATTGAGAGCACTCCATTTGGATTTCTGTAGCTCTAGAAAAGCTCTTCCGAATACAAGGAGGTCAGATCTAAACAGCATCTGTAGTGCTTTCTCTGTCTCTGAATTAGACTTTTGCTCCAACTCCTCAATTTCAGCTAGAAAATACTTGAAATTGCACAAAAACACATTGTAGAATCCAAAAATGCGAATTTAACACTAAAACCTAAAAAAGTTAATAAAAACTAAATAAAACATACTAAAAACTATATGAAAATGATGCCAAAAAGCATATAAAATATCCGCTCATCAGTCAGTCACTTGATTCTCTGATCTTTTTCTGTCTCTAATCTCAATATCAAAAACCTGAAGAAGGAGCACCCACCTAATCAACCTTGGTTTAAAATTTTGCTTGGCTAAAAGGTATTTAAGAGCAGTATGATAAGTAAAAATAATAACTTTGGAATCAATTAAATATGACCTAAACTTTTTGAAAGGACAAACTACAGCTAGTAATTCTTTTTCTGTAGTTGTGTAATTCTTTTGCGCGTCATTCAATACACGGATAGCATAGTAAATGACATGCATAAGCTTGTCTTGTCTTTGTCCCAAGACGGCTCCAATAGCATAGTCACTGGCATCACACATAAATTCAAATGGTAAATCTCAGTTGGGAGGAACTATGATGGGAGCAGAGACAAGCCTAGCTTTCAGAGTTTCAAAGGCATGCAAATAATCATGACCAAAATTAAAAGGAATGTCCACCACCAAGAGATTGCTCAAAGGTTTAGCAATCTTAGAAAAATCCTTTATAAATCTCCTATAAAATCCTGCATGTCCCAAGAAACTCCGGATTGCCTTAGCATTAGTGGATGGTGGTAATTTTTTAATTACCTCTACCTTAGCTTTATCAATCTCAATTCCCTTACTTGAAATCCGATGCCCAAGAACAATATCTTCAGTGACCATAAAGTGACATTTTTTTCCAATTTAAAACAAGGTTTATTTCTTGGCACCGTTTCAAGACCAAGGAAAGATGCTTAAGGCAAGAGTCAAAAGAATTACCAAATATAGAAAAGTCATCCATAGATACCTCAATAAACTTTTCAACCATGTTAAAAAATATGGAAAGCATGCACCTCTGAAAAGTTGTTGGGGCATTACACAGTCCAAACGGCATCCTTCGGTAAGCAAATACTCCAAAGGGGCATGTGAAAGCCGTCTTCTCTTGATCTTGAGGGTCCACTGTAATCTGATTATAGCCAAAATATCCATCTAAGAAACAGTAAAAAGCATGACCGATTAACCTCTCAAGCATATTTGATAAACCACTATTTTATGGTTTATCTTGTGCTCAATTGAGTGGATTTTATCAACTCTTTACCCACTTATTCATACTATTCGCATGTTTTACATTTTCCTTCCTAATTATGTGCTATGATTGAAAACATGCTTCTTTGATCTTATATTTGCTTATTATTAATCCTCTCTTATTACCATTAGATGCCTTGATATGTGTGTTAAGTGATTTCAGAAATTACAGGGCAGGAATGGCTCAGAGGATGGAAAGGAAGCATGCAAAAGTGGAAGGAATACAAGAAGTTGGAGAAATTGCTAAGCTATCCAGCCTGACCTCTTCGCACTCAAACAGCTATAACTTGAGCTACAGAGGTTTAAACGACGCGTTTCTAGTTACGTTGGAAAGCTAACGTCCGGGGCTTCGATTTGATATATAATATGCTATAGTTTCCCTAACGCTAGGCGACGCGACCGCGTGCTCCATACGGACGCGTCGCAATGACGAAAATCAGCGTGTTTGAATTCGCAACCAGCGAATTCTAGGCTGTTTCCGACCCAGTTTGCGGCCCAGAAAACACAGATTAGAGGCTATAAAGTGGGAGAATGCATCCATTCATAATCAGGCTCAATATTCACAATTTTAGGATTTAGATGTAGTTTTTAGAGAGAGAGAGGTTCTCTCCTCTCTCTTAGGATTAGGATTAGGATTTCTCTTAGTTTTAGGAGTGACTCTCGATCCCAGGTTCAATGTTCTTTTTATTTATTTTCTCAATTTAATTTATGAACATCTATGCCATATTTAATTTCTTTTGTTAATGCGATTCGAGGTATTTTCAGATTTAAGATTGCTTTGCTTTATTTATATTGATGCTTTTAATTTAATTTAGATATTGTTCTCCCTTTTGGCTTTGGTCAAGTGATTGGTAGTACTTGAGTTATCAAACTCAACAAGTGATTGAAATTGGCAGATTCTGATTGAGCTAGGATTGCTCTAACACTAGTCTCTCCACAGGAGTTGACTAGGACTTGAGAATCAAGCTAATCAGTCCACTTAACCTTCCTTTGTTTAATAAAGGCTTACCAAGTGGGATTAAAACCCAATTCTCTTCACACTTGATAAGGATAACTAGGATAGGAATTCCAATTCTTATACCTTGCCAAGATATTTTATTGTTATTTTACTTGTCATATATGATGCTAGGGCATTTTGGCCAGTTTCATTGACCTTTTCTTTACTGTTTTAGGGTAGTTTCATGCATTTTCTTAGGAAATAAGCAAGTTTTGGGTAAAATTTCACTTACATCTTGATTCAAGCAAACATGGTGCACTTTACATGATTTCATGAGAATTTTGCATGAATTATATGACAAATTGGATGATGCATGTCTCATGACTTGGATTAGAACTTTGATGCACTTTATTGTTTGATTTCAGGACAAAAGAAGCAAGGAAGAACCACGTTAGCAGCCACGTTAGTCTAACTAACATGACCACTAACGTGGAATGGGAGCTAGCTTGCAACGTTAATGAGAAAAGTAATCGCCAATAACGTCCTCGAAAGCCATAATAGCCCACGTTAAGAGTCACGTTAACTAAGTTAACGTGAACTCTAACGTGGAAGAAAGAAATAAGGCCAACGTTAGTGACACTCACTTTTGTCACTAACGTTGGACCAAGCTCATAAGTGGCCACGTTAAGAGCCACGTTAACTCAGTTAACATGGACTCTAATGTTGGGAAGCAAAAGAGAAGCCAACGTTAGTGACACTCACCTTTGTCACTAACGTTGGCCAAGCCACAATAAGCCACGTTAGTTGCCACGTTAACTTAGTTAACGTGGAAGCTAACGTGGAGAAAGCAAGTGATCGCCAACGTTAGTGACACTTACCTTTGTCACTAACGTTGGGATGTACCACCACAAGCCACTATGAGCAACGTTAGCTCCAACGTTAACTTAGTTAACGTGGAAGCTAACGTGGATAAAGGAGATGATGAGCCAACGTTAGTGACACTCACTTTTGTCACTAATGTTGGAGATGGCTATCAACACCACGTTAGAAGCCACATTAACCTAATTAACGTGGACTCTAACGTGGGCAGTAGGGGCATCTTGGAACATTAGTGACAAAGGTAAGTGTCACTAACGTTCTCGAAGGATTGGCAAGCCTACGTTAAGAGCCACGTTAACTAAGTTAACGTGGACTCTAACGTAGGGGGAAGGGAGGACTCTCAACGTTATTGGAAAAGGTGAGTCCCAATAACGTGTGCGAAGGACCAAGAGGCAACGTTAGTGGTCACGTTGGTGCCACTAACGTTGAAGTTAACGTGGATCATCCCTGGGTTAGGAACGTTAGTGAAAAAGGTGATTGTCACTAACTTTCTCGAACCCACACTCTCACTTAACGTTAACGCCACTAACGTCCTGAGCTAAACACCCTGCCTACTTCACACTTTCTCTCTGCAAGTAAAGCTAAGCCCACTGAAGAGGATAACTGCTTCAAACTCAAGATCCAAAGGCCCATATCCAAGACTTGAAGAACCAACTAGAAGATCAGAAGAGTAGTATATATAGGGGTAGCTTTGAATTAGAAAAGAGCTTTTTGGGGGAGTTGGAAATTGGAGAACTACTCTCTGTATAATTTTACTTTCTCTGCACTTCTAGTTTTACTTTTCATAATGTATTTTCCATCTTTGTTTTCGATTTCCAGAGCTATGAACAACTAAACCCCTTTCATTGGGTTAGGGAGCTCTGTTGTAATTTGATGGATCAATATTAGTTTTCATTATTCTTCTTCTATCTTTTCTCTTGATCTTACTAGAAAGCTTTCAATCTTCATCCAATTGGGTAGTTATCTTGGAAAAGAAGCTATTCATACTTGGATCTCTTTTGAACCTTGGAAGAGGAATGAAGAGATCATGCTAGAAATACTTTCTCATGTTGGACCAACCTGGGGTTGGATGGATATGGTGACTATAATTCTACCAACACTTGATTTGGGAATGCATGTGGTATAATCAGTGACCATACTTCATCTCTTCTCATGAGCAATTGACCAAGGAATTGGCTATTGATCAAGATTTGAGATATTGAATTACAAGGAATTGTAATTCGATCACTTAAGATTGCCAAGGAGATCAATGAACGCATTGATTGAGGAAGAGATGAAAATGAACTTGATCCGGAGAATGCAACATCTCCTAAGCCCAATGAATTCCCCATTTCTGATCTTACCCATTCTCTTTAATTTCTGCAATTTACTTTTATGAGCATCTTTTCCATTCCCATTTAAGATTCTGCAATTTACTTTCCGCTATTTACATTCAGCTCTTTATTTCCAGCAATTTACATTTTCTGCTATTTACTTTTTCGCCATTTAATTTTCTGCAAACCTCAAATCAAATTCTGCTTCGCTCAATTAGAACATTCCTCTAATTAAAGTTGCTTGACCAATCAATCCCTGTGGGATTCGACCTCACTCTATTGTGAGTTTTTACTTGACGACAATTCAGTATACTTGCCGAAGGAAAATTGTTGAGAGACAAGTTTCCGTGCATCAAGTTTATGGCGCCGTTGCCGGGGATTGATTTTGTATCAACAATGATTAAATTGGAGGATAACTAGATTGAGAATTTTTTTCTTTTGTTTGACTTAAGTTTATTTGAGTAATTTACTTTCTGTTCAGTTATTTTCTTCCCTTCCCCTACCCATTTTCTTAGTTGTTTACAATTCAGTCCACTAACCCACTAACTGTTTGATATATTGCATCACTCACACTAACAGCATTTCTGTAGAAATTACTTTCTACATCTATTTCCTTGCTTGTGCCTTGTTGGTTGTATGACAGGGAGAAGAAGCGGGGCTTCAACTTCGTTTGATTCTGAACCTGAGAGGACCTTCCTTAGATTAAGGAGGGAAGCAAGAGGAAAGAGAGTTGTTGGTGCTGAGGAAGAGGAGGAGTACTTTGAACCAGATATGGACGAGAATATGGAGAACCATCATGAAGAAGAGGCTCACAACCATGGCAGAGAAGGTCTAGCAAATCATGCTGGGCAAGAGAGAAGGGTTCTGGGTTCTTACATCAACCCAAACCCAGGAAATTGTGGAAGCAGCATCCAAAGGCCAACCATACATGCCAACAACTTTGAACTAAAGCCACAGCTCATCACCCTTGTTCAGAATAATTGTTCATTCGGAGGAGGTGTCCAAGAAGACCCCAATCAATATCTAACCACCTTCCTGAGGATATGTGATACTGTGAAGTCTAATGGTGTTCATCCTGACACCTATAGACTACTTCTGTTCCCTTTCTCACTCAAGGACATGGCATCTAAATGGCTGGAATCTTTCCCAAAGGAGAGTTTAGCAACATGGGAAGACGTGGTAAACAAATTCTTGGCAAGATTCTATCCTCCTCAATGGATCAACAGGCTGAGAGCTGAGGTGCAAACCTTCAGGCAGCAAGATGGTAAGACTCTATATGAAGCATGGGAAAGGTTTAAGGACCTGACAAGAAGGTGTCCACCAGATATGTTCAATGAATAGGTGCAACTACACATTTTCTATGAAGGCCTTTCTTATGAATCAAAGAAGGCAGTAGACTACTCATCAGGGGGATCTCTGAACAAGAAGAAGACCATCGAAGAAGCCATAGATGTCATTAAGACTGTAGCAGAGAATGACTATTTCTATGCTTCTGAAAGAGGCAACACTAGAGGAGTGATGGAGCTAAACAATGTGGATGCACTGCTGGCCCAAAACAAACTTATCACCAAGCAGCTGGCTGACCTCACCAAGAAGATGGAGAGGAACCAAGTAGCAGCAATCACCACCTCATCAGCAACCCAAGAGGGAGTGAATGCAGAGGCAGAGGATGAGCAAGAACAAGCTAACTACATTGGAAACTCACCCAGGCAGACCCATGATCCATACTCCAAGACCTACAACCCTGGTTGGAGGAATCACCCAAACTTTGGGTGGAGAAATCAACAAGATCAAAGCCAAGATCAGAGACGTCACAACCCCAACAACCATGCAGCTCACCAACATTCCAAACAGGGATCATATCAACACCACCCTAACAACACCTCTCCACATCCATACCAAAACCAAAATAACCCAACTCACCCATCCACTCTCAACTCACCATCATCTGAAGATAGACTCTCCAGAATTGAGAATATACTTGAAAGCATATGCAAAGATATTCAAGATAACAAGGTGTTCAAAGAGGAGGTGCGAGCCAATATCAAGAACCAGGGAGAAACCATCAAGAGGCTGGAATTTCAAGTGGGATACTTATCTGAGAAGATCCCCAAACCTACTGATAGCTTCCCAAGTGACACAGAGAAAAATCTGAGAGGTGAAGCAAAGAAAGTCAGATGGGAAGATTGCAAGATAGTTACTATAAGTGATAAGGAGACCGAGGAAGAGCTGAACAACCCATTAGAACAACCTGAAGACACTTCAGCAGGAAAGCATGGGGAGAATCATCAAGAAACCATAATTACATAGAAAGAGCTGACACAGAAGGAGCTGTTGAGACTCTATGCACCATTTCCCCAATTACTAAATGGTTGTGTAGAGAAGAGACTATACTCAAGGTTTCTTGACATGTTTGCATCTCTCCATATAAACATACCATTCATCAAGGCCCTCCAACAAATGCCCTCATACATTAAGTATGTGAAGGAACTGCTGACCAAGAAAAGCTCACTCAAGGGAGGACAAACCATAGTGATGAATAAGGAGTGCAGTGCTCTCATTCAACCAGAGCTGCCTACAAAGAGGAAGGACCCAGGGAGTTTCTACATCCCCTGTGCCATAGGAGAAACAATGCTTGATAAAGGACTTTGCGATCTGGGAGCAAGCATCAACTTAATGCCTTTATCACTTATGAAAAGGCTACAGATCAATGAGATAATACCCACAGATGTAGTTATTAGGCTAGCTGACAAAACTAAAAAACAAGCAGTAGGAGTGGTTGAAAATGTGCTAGTGAAGGTTGGAAAATACTTCCTGCCCACAGACTTTGTCATCTTGGACATGGAAGAGAGTCACATGCACCCAATCATATTGGGAAGACCATTCCTGGCTACAGCCAGAGAACTTATAAATGTGGAGCGAGGGAAGCTAATTTTGAGGATCCATGATGAACAACTCACCTTCAATATTTTCAAGCCCTCACAAGAAACAGATCAAGAGAACAAAGAACCAAGCAAAGATCACAGTAAGATACTGAAGGAAGAAATAAGTACTGAAGCACAACCAGCACATCTGGGAATCTCCTTAGTTGAGGAACAAGGCAATCAGCAGTTGTCACAGCTCAAAGAAAATCAAGAGGAACCTAAACCACCAGAGCTATATGAGACCAGTAACAAAACCTATTTGGAAGAGGAGGTCACAAAGAGCAAGGCAAAAGGAACAAAGAAGAAGGTACGAAGGAGGTGGAGGAACAAGAAGATCCCTACAGAGGACTTCTCTCCAGGGGATAAAGTAATCTCAGCTTACTTCCCAGCCATCCCCCCGATCTCCCCACCATCCCATCTCAGCTACCTAAAGTTTTTACCATCAATAGAGTCCTCTCCTTGGAACATGTGGAGATCCTTGATGAAGCCAATGGAGATAGATTTATTGCAAGGGGGGAGGACTTAAAGCACTACCAACCACCCTGATAAAGGCAGAACGTCAAGCTAGTGAAGCTAAAGAAGTGCTTCATGGGAGGCAACCCATGTTTTACATGCTTTTAAAAATAGTTAATAAATCAAGGTTCATGAAATTCAAATCAACTTGATATGCACTTGAATGAATCATTGTGTGCAACATATAGTGAGGAACAAGTTTGGTGTTCAAGGCACACTAAGAGAACATGAATGTAACCCACATCATGTCACTCTTAGGGGCCTTGAACAAATCTTTTACACCACATGGCACCAAACTAAGTTTGGTGTTGCCAATGTTGCATGCATGGATATTCAGTTAATCAGTTGGTTGGCATTCATGAATACTACTTAGTTAGTTATAAACAAAAACTAAAAAAAAAAGTGGTAGTTGTTCCCATTTTTATTTTGCCGCCACTATCCACACAATTAATAATTACACTTTTTCTTGTTTTGTAGGAAAATTGATGGACAATTGAAAGGAAGATTCGTCCACCACAAAAGGGGAGTATTTCACACGTGTCTCAAGGGGGAATGCATTGGGAATGGTTGCCATGCAACATTAGAAGAAGAACAAGCTTGGGAACTGAACCAATCCATTCATAAAGTTGGTGATCCTTGTGCTCACCCCATGCAAAACCCTAACCGTCCATCAAACAATTACCCCATCAATCCACACCTTTCATTCCCTCATCACTTTCCTATATAAATGAGTCCTAGTCCGTACTTCCCCTTCACATCCCAATTTCCCTTTCTCACACTTCACACCTTCGTCATCCAAATCTCTTCATCGCACCTTGTCCTAACCAACCGAATTCCTCATCTCTCCGTACCTTCCACCCTCTTCACACATCAACTCAAACTCATGGCATCATCAAGCTCCAAGAGGCAAAAGAGGAAGGAACCAGTGGAGAGTATTCCTTTCGATGAGAAGAGATTCAAAACTGCATTCCATGAACTCGAATTTGAACGGATAAAGCTCAAGAAGATACTGCCTGAGTTAACATTCCAAATTGACGAGGATGAGTGCCCACAGATTCGAGAGAAGATTGAACAAAGGGGTTGGCAAAGGCTTACGAACCCAGAGGGGAAGATAAATGCAAACCTCATCAAAGAGTTCTATGCAAATGTGGTCAAGAAGACAAAACCAAGGCTCCTACCTTCAAAAGTTACGTAAGAGGGAGAGAGGTGAACTTCAGCCCCAATTCTATAACAAAAATCCTTCAGTTCAAATCACCACATTTTGATGAGCTTGATTATCAAGCAAGAGTAAGCAAGAGCACTGACGATGATGAACTCAAACAAATTATGAATGACATATGTGTTATAGGAGCTGACTGGGAAAGGTATGCGGATAAGAGACCTAGGTTCATCAAGAGAGGAGACCTCAGCCCTGAAGCCAAGGGATGGTTTAAACTCGTGAGGAGATCTATCCTCCCAGCAGCGAATAATTCCGAGGTCAACGTCACTCGAGCCACTATGGTACATTGCTTAGTACAAGGTGGAGATATCAATGTGCACGAACTTATAGCTGAGGGAATTCAAGAGTCAGCTGAGAAGATTGATTCGGATGCCAGGCTTTGGTACCCCAGCACCATCCTCAGACTGTGCACGAAGGCCAAGGTTATCTTCGAGGATAGCAACCCAGATTGGTTAAATCCTGGGAGGCTAATTACGTTTCAGCGTCTAACTCATGTGACACCAGCCCAACAACAAAGAAGACCTCACATAGGAAAGCCAAAACCAAAAGGAGGAGCTCACCAAGAAGAGTCTCATTAGGAAGAACACCAACAAAGAGAATATTATGACCCAACCAACATTAACCTGAATCACATTCATGGAGCCATTGAGGAACTAGCAAGGAGTTATATGGAGGGACAAGAACAATAACTGCACATTTAAGCTCAAAGGATGGATCGTCAAGAAGAGCTCCTTTCTAATTGGATGAATCAACAAGGGGGTGGCAGAAACAGCAAATAGAACATTATTCCCAGCTTACTCAAGCCATCAATCAAGTGTCTGAAAGGCAAGAGCGTCAAGATAAACGCCTTCAAGAACTCAACCAACGCCAGCTAGCTCAGACGAAGGCATTCAATGAGTTCAGTGTACTTAATGAAGGACGGCAACTACATAGGGAGGAGTTCAACATAAACACTCAAGCTAAGTTGAACTATATATCTAGTCATATGCATAATCTACACTCTGCAATCCCTAGGTATGATGAGGTCCAAAAAGACTTCACAGAACAAGAGGAAAGGAAGGTGAAACAGCAGAAGGAAATACTGAAAAAGAAGATGGAAGATGCTGGTTTTTGGAAGAAGTTGATTGGAAAGGCAAGGGAAGTGGGAGTACAAGCACTCAAGAAAAACACCAAGAAGACAAGCAAGAGGAAGAGCATGGGCAACCCCATGAATAAAAGGTGGTGGAGTTCCCTCTTTGATCCATATTTTTCAAGCTTTAAATAAGAAAAATTATGTATGAAATAGAACATGTTCCATGATAGTTAGGATTTTGAATTATGCCTTTAAGTTTTTCATTACTTAGGTCTATGCTTGCTAGTCTTCATGTCACTGCATCTTCACCTTGCCTACTTGTATGCTTGTCTCCTTTTTAATCAAATAAAAAGAGAATGTGTGTTATCAAAGACCAGAGGGGAGTTCAAGTTATGGAGTAAGTTCCTAATTTTATGGTGTGATAATAGATTAGCTAAGTTGGTTCACCAATAAGGTGGGAAGGCAACTATCTGTCCTGAATCATATGCTTGAAATACACCCCATGAGACTAGCTGAATGACAAAATCCCAATAAGAAAAAGGGAAAGAAAAATGGAAGTTAAAGAATAAAGAAAAAGAGTAAGAAATAAGGCTAGGCACCAAGGGTTTGAACCTTGAGGGAAGTGTCTGTGGTGCTCTTGTATAAGGGATTTACTTGGATGAATAAGCTTTTAGAAGTGCCTTATCACTTGGTAACTTGGGTTAACTAACCCGGGATTATCAGCTGAAAGTCCACTATCAAGAGTAACCCTTGCTACAGAACACTTAGTAACCCAAAGAGGTGCTGGACACCAAGGTCTCAAGGAAAGAAAATAACAAACCATGTGCCTGTGGTGTATATGTGTGGGGGAAAGAGACTTGAGGGAGTAAGTCCGTAGGGGTGTCTCAACACCTAGCACCTTGAACCAACTGGTTCGGGAGTGCTGGCTGAAAGCTTATCTTAAAGAGTCGCCCCCTCATAGAGCATCTAGTCTAAGAACACAAATAAGCCCTGAAATGACAAAAAGGATCAATGGATAAGAGTCTCACAAGGTGCAGTCAAGTGGGTATTCCAAGACATGATAAAGGTCTGAAAGCCAGTGAAGGAATGAACCTAAGTTGCGATGTATGAAACCACCATAAAACGAAGGACATGACTTCCACAATAATGACTCATTTCTCTTGGCATTCCGTTCATCATTCTCTTGTTCCAGTACTTGCTTAGGGACAAGCAAGCTTTAAGTTTGGTGTTGTGATGCCAGGGCATTTTGGCCAGTTTCACTGACCTTTTCTTTATTGTTTTAGGGTAGTTTCATGCATTTTCTTAGGAAATAAGCAAGTTTTGGGTAAAATTTCACTTACATCTTGATTCAAGCAAACATGGTGCACTTTACATGATTTCATGAGAATTTTGCATGAATTATATGACAAATTGGATTATGCATGTCTCATGACTTGGATTAGAACTTTGATGCACTTTATTGTTTAATTTCAGGACAAAGGAAGCAAGGAAGAACCACGTTAGTCTAACTAACGTGACCACTAACGTGGAATGGGAGCTAGCTTGCAACGTTAATGAGAAAAGTAATCGCCAATAACGTCCTCGAAAGCCATAATAGCCCACGTTAAGAGTCACGTTAACTAAGTTAACGTGAACTCTAACGTGGAAGAAAGAAATAAGGCCAACGTTAGTGACACTCACCTTTGTCACTAACGTTGGACAAAGCTCATAAGTGGCCACGTTAAGAGCCACGTTAACTCAGTTAACATGGACTCTAACATTGGGAAGCAAAAGAGAAGCCAACGTTAGTGACACTCACCTTTGTCACTAATGTTGGCCAAGCCACAATAAGCCACGTTAGTTGCCACGTTAACTTAGTTAACGTGGAAGCTAACGTGGAGAAAGAAAGTGATTGCCAACGTTAGTGACACTTACCTTTGTCACTAACGTTAGGATGTACCACCACAAGCCACTATGAGCAACATTAGCTCCAACGTTAACTTAGTTAACGTGGAAGCTAACGTGGATAAAGGAGATGATGAACCAACGTTAGTGACACTCACCTTTGTCACTAACGTTGGAGATGGCTATCAACACCACGTTAGAAGCCACGTTAACCTAATTAACATGGACTCTAACGTGGGAAGTAGGGGCATCTTGGAACGTTAGTGACAAAGGTAAGTGTCACTAACGTTCTCGAAGGATTGGCAAGCCTACGTTAAGAGCCACATTAACTAAGTTAACGTGGACTCTAACATAGGGGGAAGGGAGGACTCTCAACGTTATTGGAAAAGGTGAGTCCCAATAACGTGTGCGAAGGACCAAGAGGCAACGTTAGTGGTCACGTTGGTGCCACTAACGTTGAAGTTAACGTGGATCATCCCTGGGTTAGGAACGTTAGTGAAAAAGGTGATTGTCATTAACTTTCTCGAACCCACACTCTCACTTAACGTTAACGCCACTAACGTCCTGAGCTAAACACCCTGCCTATTTCACACTTTCTCTCTGCAAGTAAAGCTAAGCCCACTGAAGAGGATAAATTCTTCAAACTCAAGATACAAAGGCCCATATCCAAGACTTGAAGAACCAACTAGAAGATCAGAAGAGTAGTATATATAGGGGTAGCTTTGAATTAGAAAAGAGCTTTTTGGGGGAGTTGGAAATTGGAGAACTACTCTCTGTATAATTTTACTTTCTCTGCACTTCTAGTTTTACTTTTCATAATGTATTTTCCATCTTTGTTTTCGATTTCCAGAGCTATGAACAACTAAACCCCTTTCATTGGGTTAGGGAGCTCTGTTGTAATTTGATGGATCAATATTAGTTTTCATTATTCTTCTTCTATCTTTTCTCTTGATCTTACTAGAAAGCTTTCAATCTTCATCCAATTGGGTAGTTATCTTGGAAAAGAAGCTATTCATACTTGGATCTCTTTTGAACCTTGGAAGAGGAATGAAGAGATCATGCTAGAAATACTTTCTCATGTTGGACCAACCTGGGGTTGGATGGATATGGTGACTATAATTCTACCAACACTTGATTTGGGAATGCATGTGGTATAATCAGTGACCATACTTCATCTCTTCTCATGAGCAATTGACCAAGGAATTGGCTATTGATCAAGATTTGAGAGATTGAATTACAAGGAATTGTAATTCGATCACTTAAGATTGCCAAGGAGATCAATGAACGCATTGATTGAGGAAGAGATGAAAATGAACTTGATCCGGAGAATGCAACATCTCCTAAGCCCAATGAATTCCCCATTTCTGATCTTACCCATTCTCTTTAATTTCTGCAATTTACTTTTATAAGCATCTTCCCCATTCCCATTTAAGATTCTGCAATTTACTTTCCGCCATTTAGATTCAGCTCTTTATTTCCAGCAATTTACATTTTCTGCTATTTACTTTCCCACCATTTAATTTTCTACAAACCTCAAATCAAATTCTGCTTCGCTCAACTAGAACATTCCTCTAATTAAAGTTGCTTGACCAATCAATCCCTGTGGGATTCGACCTCACTCTATTGTGAGTTTTTACTTGACGACAATTCGGTATACTTGCCAAAGGAAAATTATTGAGAGACAAGTTTCCGTGCATCAATATAACATATTCCCTCCTTACTTCCAAAACCCCAATTTACAAACTCATAACCAATAATAAGAACATACCTCCCTGCAATTCCTTGAGAAGATAACCCGAGGTTTGAATACTCGGTTATCAATATCAAAGGGGTTTGTTACTTTTGACAACCAAAACCTTTGTACGAAGGGATTTCTGTCGGTTTAGAGACTATATCTACAACGCGACTGTTTTTATGAAATTCTTTACTGGCAAAAATCCTAATGTCAATCTTATCAATGAAAGGCAAGGGAAAGTAATCCTTTCTTGTTGCATTATTGAGCCTCCTGTAGTCAATACACATACGCCACCCTTTGATGGTCCTTGTGGGAACAAGCTCATTCTTCTCATTCTTGATCACTGTCATTCCTCCTTTCTTGGGAACCACTTGCACAGGACTCACCCATGGACTGTCAGAAATTGGGTAAATAATCCCGACTTTCCAAAGCTTCATTACCTCTTTTTGGACCACTTCTTTCATGGTTGGATTTAGTTGCCTTTATGGTTTCACAACCGGTTTAGCATCATCCTCAAACAAGATCTTGTGGATACACTTAGCCGGACTAATCCCTTTCAAGTCATTAATAGTCCACCCAAGAGCCGTTTTATGAATCTTGAGCACTTCAAGTAACGCCTCCTCCTCCTCATGCCTCAAAGAGGAGCTAATAATCACTAGATAAGAATCATGCTCACCTAGGAATGTATACTTCAAAGAGGGGGTGGGCAAGGGATTCAACTCAAGCTTCGGAGTCCTTTCCTCTGTACTAAGCGTGTGATGGTTTTCCTTCTGTGGAGGTGACTCATCAATCTCAAGCAAATCATCCTCAGAAGGGGATTCCAGAATATCCTCAAACTCTTCAGGTTCAAATACCTCTTGAATCAGAGGTTCAATAAGATCAACTCTCATACACACCTCAGAATCACTAGGGTGTTGTAAAGCCTCAAGCACATTAAGGACAACTTCTTCTTCATTGACCCTTAAAGTCAATTCACCCTTTTGAACGTCAATAAGGGCTTTACCTGTAGCTAAAACGGGTCTCCCAAGAATAATAGAGGCATTTTTGTCCTCTTCCATATCCAGTATGACAAAATCAGCAGGAAAAATAAATGGTCCTATTTTCACAAGTAAATTCTCAACAACTCCAAGAGAAAATTTAATTGAACAGTTAACAAGTTGAAGAGAAATATGAGTGAGTTTTACCTTATCAATTTGGAGCTTTCTCATAAAAGAAAGTGGCATAAGATTGATGCTGGCTCCTTATGCGTGAGCATCTTTCCTATCTTTTTCTAGTGAATTTGTATTTGAATTTGTTAAGTTTAATCAATATTTAAGTATTTTTTGAGCTACTATGAATGCTACTTTGGGTCGTGTATAATTTGGTTTATTTTTGGTAGCATTCGGATGGATTTGACAGGGTTCATGTAGAAGAAAAGGAAGAAAGTTAATGATGCTGTCAACCCTGACCTCCTTGTACTCCATCGAACATAACTTGAGCTATAGAGGTCCAATTGATACGATTTTAGTGGCATTGGAAAGCCAACTTTTAGAGTTTTCCAACGATATATAATAGTATATACTTTTCCTCCAAACCATACAGCCTTGGTGGCGCCTAACTTAGTATTCTCCAAGTTAGGTGCCAGATGAAGAAAAAGCCTCCAACCCATGCGGCCTTGGTGGCGCCTAACTTGGGATTCTCCAAGTTAGGCACCAGATAAAGCAAAAGCTATCAAAGAAATACAGCCATAGTGGCGCCTAACTTGGCTCATTGATGAACGGATAATTTATACGCTTTTTGGCATTATTTTTAGTATGTTTTTAGTATATTTTAGTTAGTTTTTATTAGTTTTTAAATAAAAATCAATTTTTTGGACTTTACTATGAGTTTTTGTATTTTTCTATGATTTCAGATATTTTCTGGCTGAAATTGAGGGACCTGAGCAAAAATCTGATTCAGAGGCTGAAAAGGGACTGCAGATGCTGTTGGATTCTGACCTCCCTGTACTCAAAGTGGATTTTATGGAGCTACACAAGCCTAATTGGTGCGCTCTCAATTGCGTTGGAAAGTAGACATCCTGGGCTTTCCAGCAATATATAATAGTTTATACTTTGCCCGAGATTTGATGGCCCAAACAGGCGTTCCAAGTCAGCTCAAGAATTCTGGCGTTTAACTCCAGAACTGGCACAAAAGCTGGAGTTAAACACCCAAACTGGCACAAAAGCCGGCGTTTAACTCCAATAAAAGTCTCTACACATGAAAGCTTCAATGCTCAGCCCAAGCACACACCAAGTGAGCCCCGGAAGTGGATTTTTACATTAAACACCCTAGCTTACTCATTTTCTGTAACCCTAGGTCACCAGTTTACTATAAAAACTACTTTTAGTGATTCATCTTGTACCTCATGACACTTTACACGTTTCATATTGTATTCTCTACGACATGAGTCTCTAAACCCCATTGTTGGGGGTGAGGAGCCCTGCTGTTCTTCATGAATTAATGCAATTACTACTGTTTTCCATTCTATCACGCTTGCTTCTATTCTAAGATATTCATTCGCACTTCAACCTGATGAATGTGATGATCCGTGACACTCATCATCATTCTCACCTATGAACACGTGCCTGACAACCACCTCCGTTCTACCTTAGATTGAATGCATATCTCTTAGCCTCATGATTCAGATCAGAGTCTTCATGGTATAAGCTAGAATTATTGGCGGCCATTCCTGAGATCCGAAACGTCTAAACCTTGTCTGTGGTATTCTGAGTAGGATCTGGGAAGGGATAACTGTGACGAGCTTCAAACTCGCGAGTGTTGGGCGTAGTGACAGACGCAAAAGGATCAATGGATCCTATTCCGACATGATCGAGAACCGACAGATGATTAGCCGTGCGGTGACAGCGCATTTGGAACATTTTCACTGAGAAGACGGGAAGTAGCCATTGACAACGGTGATGCCCAACATAAATCTTGCCATGGAAGGAGCCTTGCGTGCATGAAGAAGAAGATAGTAGGAAAGCAGAGATTCAGAAGACAAAGCATCTCCAAAGCCTCAACCTATTCTTCATTACTGCATAACAAGTATTTATTTCATGTTCTTTTACTTTTTACAATTAAATCTGAGAATTATTGATATCCTGACTAAGAGTTACAAGATAACCATATCTTGCTTCAAGCCGACAATCTCCGTGGGATCGACCCTTACTCACGTAAGGTATTACTTGGACGACCCAGTGCACTTGCTGGTTAGTTGTGCGGAATTGTGACAAAGTGTGATTCATGTTTGAGAGCTACAAGTCTTTGGCACCATTGTTGATGATCACAATTTCGTGCACCAAGTTTTTGGCGCCGTTGCCGGGGATTGTTCGAGTCTGGACAACTGACGGTTTATCTTGTTGCTTAGATTAGGAATATTTTATTTTTGTTGGTTTAGAGTCTTTTATTTGAGTTTAGTTTCATATTTTAAGTTTGGTGTCAATTGCATGCTTTTATTTTCTTTTAATTTTTCGAAATTCCATGTCCTTAGTTCTTTCTTGATTTTTAAAAAAAAAATTTCTAAATTTGGTGTCTTTTTTGTGTTTTCCTTTAATTTTTCGAAAATTTGTGTTTGATTTTCTAAAAATTTTAAGTTTGGTGTGTTTTTGTGCTTTTATTTACTTAAAAATTTTTCAAAAATTTGTTCTTGGTGTTCATCTTGATCTTCAAAGTGTTCTTGGTGTTCACCTTGACATTCAAAGTTTTCTTGTTTGTCCTCTCTGTTTTGATCTAAAATTTCTAAGTTTAGTTTCATTTTGTTGTTTTTCTCTTTCCTCATTAAAATTCAAAAATAAAAAAATATCTTTTCCTTATTTTACTCATAATTTTCGAAATTTGGCATTAAAGTAGTCAAAGATTTTCAAAATCATATCTTTTCTTTTTAGTCAAGTCAAAATTCTAATTTCAAAAATTGATCTTTTCAAATCTTTTTCAAAAATTAAATCTTTTTAATTTATTGCAATCATATCTTCTCAATCAAATCTTTTTCAAAATAATTTTCAATCATATCTTTTTGATTGCTAATTTCAAAATCTTTTTAATTAATTAATTAATTTAGTCTTCAATTTGCTTTTTTTTTTTTTGAAATTTTATTTTATTTTATTTTCCATTTATTTTATTTTATTCTATTTTAATTTCGGTCACTTTTAATTAAATAAATAAAAAAATAAAAAATATAATTTATTTGGAATTCATATCAATTCCCTTTTCTCCATCATGGACATAAGTAGAAATGAACAGTCCAGAAGGACTCTGGGGTCATATGCTAACCCCATTACAGCTGCATTTGGGAGTAGCATCTGTATACCTGACGAATGGATTTTTGACGTTTTAGAAATTCACTAATGAATTCTCGTTGTAAAGTATAGTTTCTAAACCAAGCAATAATCCTTTCATACAAAAAGTTGTTTGTCACTAGTACAAACCCCTAAAATTTATAAACCGAAGTATTGGACCTCGGGTCGTTCTCCCTAGGAATTGCAATGAAGTGTCTCGTTATTGGTTGTGAGTTATTTTGGGGTTTTGGATAAGAAGCATGAAAAGTAAATGGCAATGAAAATAAACTAACAACTATAAAAGCTCTTGGCAAGATATGAGAACTAGAAGTCCTATCCTAGTTATCCTTCTCAATTGTGATGAGAATTGTTCATTGCTACCACTTAGTTAGCCCTTACTAATTAAAGGAAAGTCAAGTGGATGAATCAATTTGATTCCTCAAGTCCTAATCAACTCCTAAGGAATGGCTAGTTTTAGAGGCATTCAAATCAATTAGCAACTTCTAATTATCAATCAATCAAAGGAATTAGATAACTCAAGAGTCACTAATTACTCTACCTAGGCCAAGAGGAACAAAATCTACACTAAAACTAAAAGAAGCATTTCAACAAACACATAGAGTGCAATAGAAGTAAACATTATTAATTGCAAGAATTAAAGGAATCTACAACTACAAAAGCAAGAGATCAACAATAGAAAAGCAAAGAAAGCACATTTATTATGAATTACCTCTTATTGAATTGAAAGAAAATGGAATGAACAATAGTAGATCTACAACAAAGTATAAGAACAACATGAAGGAAATTGCAATAAAAGAATGGAAGCAGAATCAATGTCATTACAAGGAATTGAGATGTAGAAGTAGAATAACATGAATCTAAATCTAGACCTAAGAACTAAACCTAATCCTAATCCTAATTCTAGAGAGAAGTGAGAGCTTCTCTCTCTAAACTAAAGTGATTAGTTAGTTGGAAGTGATGTTATATTAATGAATGATGATTTCCCCTTAATCCTTCATCCTTTTATCCCTTTCCCCTAGCAATTTGGCGCCAAAAATGGGTTCAAAAACCCTCTCAAATCGCCAGGCACGTGTTGCATTAATGAGGTCATGTGCCAGCATCGGCGCGTGCGCGCATGGTACGCGTGCGCGTCCCTGGTCGATTCTGCAATGTGCGCGCGAGCGCCTTGTGCGCGTGCGCGTGCATGGCTGACTTTGCTTCTTTGACTTTTTATGCTTCTCTCCACTTGTATGCTTCCTTCCTTGCTTCCTCTGATCCATGCCTAGCCTATTTCAACCTGAGGTTACTAGCAAACACATCAAGGCATCTTATGGAATCAAACAGAAACTAGAATTCACCAAAATAAGGCTTAAAAAGCATGTTTTTACACTTAAGCACAATTATGGAAGAGATAACAAAACCATGCTAATTCTTAGGCTAAATGTGACAAAAGGTTATCAAGATGTTCTAAATTCAATGCAAAACAAACCGTCAAATTGGGGTTTGTCAACCTCCCCACACTTAAGCCTTAGCATGTCCTCATGCTAAAATAAGAAGGAACTAAGGGGTATGGCATTTATTGAATGCAACTAAACTATATGAGTCCTATCTAAATGCAACTATCTAAATCAATTGGAAATTCTTAGTTCAAACAAATCAATTCCCAAGAGAGCATGTGTAAGTATAAGAGCTAAGTAATAAGGACCAAGTCCAAACCACAATTGTATTGAATTGTTAAAAAGAGTTCAAACTTGCAAGAATATAGATAATGTGGGTGAACACATGTGATTGAACTTTTGAACCCTCACCGGATGTGTATCCGCTCTATTCACTCAAGTGTTTAAGGGTTAATTCACTCAATTCTCTTCTAATCATGTTTTCCAAAATTTGATTTTCTTCTAACAATCAACATTTATTCAATGCATGCATACATTCATCATGAGGTCTTTCATTTAGGTTGTAATGGGGTTAGGGTCAAGGTAGGATCATTTATGGTCAAGTGGGCTAGGATTTGAATCTTTGATTAGCATAGACTTTCCCACCCAACCTATCTAATGACCTATACAAATGCGAGCTATTCTAACTACCCATTCTTCACTTTTTCTTACATACTCATGCATTTTCTTTTCATTTCTCAATACTTATGCATTGATTCTTAGTGAGCTTCACTTTGGGGCATTTTGTCCCCTTTATTGCTTTTCTCTTTTTTTTTTCTATACACATTTTTTTTCTTTTCTTTTCATCATCATTTTTTTTTCTTTATATATATGATTTTTTTTTCTTTTTCTTCTTTCAAACTAAATACGAGAACATCAATGCATAAGGTCTCTACATTTAATCAATACATGAACATGTGCCCAATTCCTAAACATAAAAGTGTATTGCCCCTTTTTATCCCATCCAATGTTCCCAAGCCTCACCAACTTTGAATAATAAAACACTCTCACTAGCCTAAGCCAATCAAGGATCCAAACAAGGACTTTTCATTGGTTTTCCGCCTTGGGCTTGTAGTGTGCTAAAATAAGAATAAGTTGGTTAAGCATAGGCTCAAAATTGGCTACAATGGAGAGTAAAAGGTTGGCTATTTGGGTAAGTGGCAAATGAAATAATGGCCTCAATCATATAAATGCACAAACACAAGAATTAAACGGATATATAGAATCAAGCAAATTAAGGGTCACAATCATGGAAAGAGAACAATTTCACACAAGAATGGAAAATAGGTGGTTATAAAATGTAACCACATCAATAGGCTCAAGTCTCACAAGCTTGTGTTCTCAATTCAATACATGCTTCACAAGGTATGAAATTCAAGCAAGTTCAAAAATTCTTTTTTCAATCAATTGGGTTAATGCCCTATATTTAACTCCTTGAAAAACCTCAATGTTTGACTAAGCATTGTTGTGATTGAAAAGTTCAAAAATTTTCTTAGTTCACCCTTTTCTTTTTCACTTAGAATCAATATAATATGCAAAAAGGGTGCCTAAGTTTTACTTAAAACATGATTTCTAATCACAACCGCAAACTAAAAACAAAGATAAACAAAATGTATAAAGAAGAATCCACTAAAAGTACGGAATCTATCATCCAAAAGATCTAAAAATATCCAAAAGCATCCAATAATATCTAGAAGCATCAAAATGTCTAAAATCCAAAATAAGCAATAAAAGTATCCAAAGCAAACTAGAAATGCAAATGCATCAAAATATATACAAGGATGTGCAAAATGAGATAACTAGGCCGAAAAAAAGTTCACCGGTTCCCAAATAATGCTACCGGTGCCCTCCCCACACTTAAAACCAAGCATCGTCCTCGATGCTAAACCGGAGGATCAGTGGGAGGTACAACGATAGGCTCTGGCTCTAACTGTGGCTGTGGGACCGGCTGAGTCTCCTGTGTCTGAGGTGGTGCCTCCATGTGTGCTGGCTCTGTAGTGTCAGGGGCATCCTGCTGAGCTGGTGCCTCCGCGTCCTCCTCCTGATGATCCTGCTCATCGGAGGCCGGAGAATCGGGAAGCGGAGGTAGCTCAGCGCCCAGAGAGATAAGGGCCTGGTCCATCTGATCCAAACGGCGTCTGACATGGTGTTGCTCTCGCTCTAAGAACCGGAAGAGACGCTGGACCAGGAGATAGGTAGGCTCAGGTGCTGCTGGAGGGTCTGTAGATGGTGAAGGAGCTGCGGCTGTAGAAGAGGATGGGCCAGCTGCAGGGGCTGGTGGTGAAGGTGTCCCTATGACAGCCCTAGCCCGAGAGCGGCGGCTAGCAGGTGGCTTCTCGTGCACCCAAACACCCCAGGGGATAGTAATCTCCCTGTCATCTGCATCAGCTGGTGGTGGTTGCACATCATCATCTGACCACGGGACATCAGCCAGGGCTGCCATACTTGTGACCAATGTAGGAAACGGAAGTAGGCCACGAATATGCGCCCGCCACATGCACTGTCGGATAAGTCTAGGGAAGGAGACATCCTTCCCTTCCATAACACACCCGATCAGCAGAAGCATCTCCATGGGGACCTCAGAAAAGTGGGTGGTAGGCAGGACGTAGTGGGCGAAGATCATCTGCCAAGTCCTGGCCTCCCTAGTCAAATGAGTGAATAACATCCCCTTTGGCTTGGTGTTGCCCGCATCCATAACCCATGAAGCCTCCGGTATCCCAATCACGCGCCGAAGCGCCTCATAATCAAAAGTCATGGTATGGATGGCTATCTCAGCCTGATGATGGGCACACTGGTCATGCGGAATGTATCGGCAATGTAATGCCTCCCCAATGGCGGCCTCGGTGAGCATAATCTCTCTACCCCTCAGCTGAACTGAATCCAAGGTCGGACGGAAGAAGTTGCAGTAGAATTCCCTCACCCAAGATATATTAATGTCACCCAAATCCCGGTCAACAAAGTCAATACCTAACTCAAGGATCCGACCATTAATGCGCCGTCTCACATCATTAGGTAGGAGCAACTTCTTCTCAATATTTAGCTTCGTGGTTCGATATCTAGAGAACCGAAGCTCACAGTAGAGATTGGGGAATTTGCCAGGATTGGTAGAAGGCAACTGCTGATTCTCTTTATCCTCGTCCTGCAATGGATTCCTAGCATAGTTCTTGTAGATGGAAGGAATGGAGGGGGTAGAGTGTTTTATCTTTTTAGAGGCGGTGGCTATGGCTTTGCCTTTAACCGACATCCTGAAAAAAATGTGATAGAATATATAAAACATGTAGCATGTAACGAGAAAGCATGTTCAGGATACAATTATCAAAGAGCAATCATGATGTTGCACTGAATATGTAAAAGTGAACAAGTAGGCATAAGTGAATGAACCAAAACCGTAATCCTCATTAAAGGTAACACCTCATATGCAAAAGGCACTAATATCATCATATTCATGAAAGAATTGTTAAAGAGGGTTAAAAGTGAGTGTAAGTAAAATGGTGAAAGAAATTAGTGAGTTAGAAAAGTGGATTAGCGATATGATGATATATAGGCCCAATTGAATGAGAAATTGCGGTTCATGTTCATGATGATTGTGCAAATCCGGGAAGTCAAAAAGGAAACGAAAATTTGCCCAAAACTGAAATAAAGGTCAAAATGAAACTAATTTCCTTGAAAATCGGGCAGCATTCCGGCTTAAAATTGGACGTTCCCGGATAGCAGAATAGCACAAACAGTAAAAAAGCAGCATCAATTAAGCACAGCAGCAGTGGTACAGCATTCAGGCAACAAGAAGTGCATAAAAAGCAGTCCAAAATCAGCATACAACATTCAAACAGACAAACAGCAAGTAAGCACATACAGAGCACTTATCAGGCCTAGAATCCTCTATCCAGTCCTAGCTACCTAACCGCAAGTATTTCTAACTAATCCTAACATACAACATTTGAATTTAGCTAACTAACATGCAATTCTAGGAACGAACATGAATGAACAAATAAAAAGGAAAAATAGAAAAGAATTAACAGAAATGGAGCAGGAACCTGGGAGCCGGGAAAAACTGAAAATGGAAAAGGGGGGAAACGACGATAGGGCAGCAGAGACAGATTGGCACCGCCGTGAACGGTGGCGCGGTGGTTTGAGAAACTGAAGGGCGGAGGGACGACGATGGTGAGAGGGTGAGTCAGTCAGAGGAGTAAGAGAGAAGGGAAGAGAGAGAGAGGAAGGCGGTGAGGGTGGCGCGGAGGCGGAGGCGGTGGCGCGGTGGGAGTTCGGCCGGGAGGAGGAAGAGAGGAGTGAGAGAGAGAGAGAATGGGTGGTGGTGAGAGGGGGAAGAGAAGGTGATGATGAGGGAGGGCGAGTCGCCGGCGGTGAAGATGGCGCGGCGGCGGCCGGTGTTGCTGCTGCGATGACAGTTGGGGCGAGGAGAAGAAGAAGATGGAGGTTGGGGGATGGGTAGCGCGACTGCGCAGTGTGCTTCGCGAGCTAGGGTTATCCCGATTTTTGAATTGGCGCACGCACGCACCTTGCGCGTCCGCGCCCATTGAGAGAATGTGGACCCGACGCGTGCGCGTACAACGCGCTTAAGCGGGGATGAGCAGAAAGAGGAAAGGACGCGTGCGCGTACCGTGCGCGCACGCGTGCATGGAGTTGGGCCAGGGGCTTAGAGTTGGCCCAACTCAGGCCTAACTCTCTAGAGAATGGCCTGGGAGTCGCGCCACGAGGTTTGCGCGCACGCGGCATGTACGCGTCCGCGTGAATTGAGGGGGATGGAGATCCACGCGTGAGCGTACAGTGCGCGCTAACGTGGGGTGGCATATGAGGCAGGGGCGCGTGCGCGTACCATGCGCGCACGCGTACATGAGATTGGGCCTTAGGCTTAGAATGGGCTTGAGGCACGCCCAACTCTCTGGTCCATGGCCTAGTTTGGTGGCACCGTGCAAGGACGCGCACGCGGCAAGTGTCCGCGTACATTGACGAATTTGTGAAATGGCGCGCTGGCGCGATGCGTGCGCTCGCGCAGATGGGGTTGGGCCTGGGGCCTAGAGCTAGCCCAGAAATGGCTTAACTCTCTGGGGTTTGGCCCAATCATTTGTAGCAGCAAATCGGCGCGGACGCGGCAGGTGCGCGTCCGCGCGAACTTCCAGGATCTAACAGTCGGCGCGCCCGCACGTAGTGCGCGTCTGCGCTCCCCCTCTTCTCTTTTTTTTTTTTTTTTTTTTGCTGGGTGCTCCCCTTAGTGTTCACAACTCTTATTCACTCAACCATCATAGAATTCACAAAAAAATGCAATTTTTGATATTATTCATCTACTACTAAACACAATATGCATGTGACTAAGCTAACAATTAAATTGTACAAACAAATTTGTATGAAACATCTACCTACAATGGTAACTCAAATCACTTATTAGGCAAATTTAAAAGGGAATGGAAAGGGTTTACCATGGTGGGGTGTCTCCCACCTAGCACTTTTAGTTTAAGTCCTTAAGTTGGACATTTTGAGATGCTTATTGTCATGGTGGCTTATGTTTGTACTCATCCTTGAATCTCCAAGGATCTTTGCTCCTCAATTGGTTGACAGAATTTCCAACCATATTCATCAAACTTGGGCAAAGTTCCACCCAAGATATGAGTCCCCATAGTTGGTCTTTACATAGCGAACCGGGATCCCATATCTTATCTTCACACCCATCTTCGATTCGATCTTCATACATTTTCTTTCCGGGTGGTTGACATGTAAAATTCTCAAAGAAGCTTCCAAACAACTTCCTAGACCCATGCAATTTGGTTCTACACCAACCATTGTTCTTGAATGTTGAGCTTACAACCATCATGAGCTTAGAATGATGTTTCCAACCACTGCACAACTCTCTTATACTTTTAACTCCACAAAGAGCTCTAAGTTGACCATCATTTTCAATTAAACCATATTCAAGTGAGAAATTGAAGCTAAGGGATAAGAGTTTTACCCACTTGAATGTTGTATTGAATGGTGACTTGGGAAGAGGGGCTTCCCCACACTTAGACAATGCAAGGTCTACTTCCTTGTGCTCTTCTTTGTGTATTTCCACCTCTTGACAAATTTCTTCAATTTCAACCTTTTCCCTTTTTCTTGGCTTGGTGTTATCTTCAAGAACTTCATCTTGTTTAATGAGAGACGATTCAATTTTGGATAGAAATTCATTGATGAATGAGGTCATCTCTTGATCAACCTCTTCATATCCTTCAATTTCAATATACACCATGCCCTTCTCATCTTCCTTGGGAGGTTGTGCACACTCTTCTATAATTTCAACTCCATGTCCAACGGGTGAGGATTCCATTGTAGAGAGCAATTCATCTATGATTGAATCCATTTCTTGATAAACTTCTTCCAAGTCTCCAACGATGATATGCCTTGGAGATTGCGCACCCTCCTCAACATCAATATCAAGCTTCTTGGAAGAGTTCTCCATGATGCTACATTCCCTTGGACTTTCAACATCTCCTAAATCTTCAACCACCTCTTCCTTTTCTTCAATGATCATAGGCTCCTCCAATTGTTCCAACACAAAATTTGACTCCTCCTTCTCCACCGAATTTTCCAATTTCTCCTTCACACTTTGCTCTTCTTTTGACTTTTCACATGTGGTCACGGAAGTACCTTGAGTATTCAAGCATTGGTGGGCTAAAGTGTGCACCACCTTGGTCAAATTGGTCACAAACTCAAGTGTATCCCGCTTCATGGCTTCTTGTCCTTGGAGTAACAAAGTGAGAGGCTCGTCTATTGGGGCTTGGGGTGAATATGGAGGTTCATTATTTTGAAGAGAGGATTCATAGTAGGAAGGTGGTTCTTCTTGGTAAAGGTATGGAGATGGTGAGATTTGAGGTGGTTCTTGGTAGTGATCTTGATAGGGTGGTGGTTCTAAGGGTTCTTGCTCATAATGGCCATAAGGATATGGTGTGGATGATTGGTTATATGATGGATATGGATCATAGGGTGGTGTTTGGTGATGAAAGGCTTGTGAGAATGGTTGAGGTTCATGTTGTGGGTACGCGTCATAGGCATATGGTGATGGTTGGTTGTCATAAAAGGAGCCACCATAGCCATTAAATTGGCATGCATTAGGATGGAAATTATACCTATAAGTGTCCGGAGGTTGATGCCAATAGGAGTGATCAATTCCTTGAGGCTCCTCCCATCTTGGAGTGTTCCAGCCTTGGTACATGTTAGCATTGAAGTTCACATTCCCTACAACACAATTAGAGCCAAACTCATAGCCAAAGTGAGAATTCATAATGGAAAAACAAAAATAAAGCTAACAAAATCTAGTAAACAAGCAAAAGACAAGCTATTTACACTATTCACATATGTACAATAACCAATAACATAACACCATTGCTCATCCCCGGCAACGGCGCCATTTTGACGAATGGATTTTTGACGGTTTAGAAATTCACTAATGAATTCTCGTTGTAAAGTATAGTTTCTAAACCAAGCAATAATCCTTTCATACAAAAAGTTGTTTGTCACTAGTACAAACCCCTAAAATTTATAAACCGAAGTATTGGACCTCGGGTCGTTCTCCCTAGGAATTGCAATGAAGTGTCTTGTTATTGGTTGTGAGTTATTTTGGGGTTTTGGATAAGAAGCATGAAAAGTAAATGGCAATGAAAATAAACTAACAACTATAAAAGCTCTTGGCAAGATATGAGAACTAGAAGTCCTATCCTAGTTATCCTTCTCAATTGTGATGAGAATTGTTCATTGCTACCACTTAGTTAACCCTTACTAATTAAAGGAGAGTCAAGTGGATGAATCAATTTGATTCCTCAAGTCCTAATCAACTCCTAAGGAATGGCTAGTTTTAGAGGCATTCAAATCAATTAGCAACTTCTAATTATCAATCAATCAAAGGAATTAGATAACTCAAGAGTCACTAATTACTCTACCTAGGCCAAGAGGAACAAAATCTACACTAAAACTAAAAGAAGCATTTCAACAAACACATAGAGTGCAATAGAAGTAAACATTATTAATTGCAAGAATTAAAGGAATCTACAACTACAAAAGCAAGAGATCAACAATAGAAAAGCAAAGAAAGCACATTTATTATGAATTACCTCTTATTGAATTGAAAGAAAATGGAATGAACAATAGTAGATCTACAACAAAGTATAAGAACAACATGAAGGAAATTGCAATAAAAGAATGGAAGCAGAATCAATGTCATTACAAGGAATTGAGATGTAGAAGTAGAATAACATGAATCTAAATCTAGACCTAAGAACTAAACCTAATCCTAATCCTAATTCTAGAGAGAAGTGAGAGCTTCTCTCTCTAAACTAAAGTGATTAGTTAGTTGGAAGTGATGTTATATTAATGAATGATGATTTCCCCTTAATCCTTCATCCTTTTATCCCTTTCCCCTAGCAATTTGGCGCCAAAAATGGGTTCAAAAACCCTCTCAAATCGCCAGGCACGTGTTGCATTAATGAGGTCATGTGCCAGCATCGGCGCGTGCGCGCATGGTACGCGTGCGCGTCCCTGGTCGATTCTGCAATGTGCGCGCGAGCGCCTTGTGCGCGTGCGCGTGCATGGCTGACTTTGCTTCTTTGACTTTTTATGCTTCTCTCTACTTGTATGCTTCCTTCCTTGCTTCCTCTGATCCATGCCTAGCCTATTTCAACCTGAGGTTACTAGCAAACACATCAAGGCATCTTATGGAATCAAACAGAAACTAGAATTCACCAAAATAAGGCTTAAAAAGCATGTTTTTACACTTAAGCACAATTATGGAAGAGATAACAAAACCATGCTAATTCTTAGGCTAAATGTGACAAAAGGTTATCAAGATGTTCTAAATTCAATGCAAAACAAACCGTCAAATTGGGGTTTGTCAATACCTCCCATCAAAGCAAGCAGTTTTGAGCTAAATCCTCAGCTCATTATCATGGTGCAACAAAATTGCCAGTATTCCGGTCTTCCACAGGAAGAACCTACTGAGTTTCTGGCACAGTTCTTACAAATTGCTGACACAGTACGTGATAAAGAAGTGGATCAGGATGTCTACAGATTATTACTATTTCCATTTGCTGTAAAAGATCAAGCTAAGAGGTAGTTAAATAACCAACCCACAGCAAGCATAAAAACATGGAGACAGTTATCAGACAAATTCCTGAATCAATTTTACCATCCAAAAAGGATGACACAGCTAAGGCTGGATATCCAAGACTTTAAACAAGAGGATCATGAATCCCTTTATAATGCCTGGGAGAGGTATAGAGGGATGCTAAGGAAATGCCCCTCTGAAATATTTTCAGAGTGGGTACAGTTAGACATCTTTTACTATGGGCTTACAGAAAGAGCTCAAATGTCTCTAGACCACTCAGTTGGTGAATCTATACACATGAGAAAAACAATTGAAGAGACTTAAGAACTCATAGATACAGTTGCTAGAAATCAACATCTGTACTCAAACAGTGAGTCCTCCATAAAAGAAGAGGCTATGGCAGTAACTACTGATCCTAATCCTCAAGAACAGATTGTTGAACTTAATCAGCAATTACTCCTTATGACAAATCAATTAGCAGAATTCAAAGAGATGCTCCAAGACACTAAAAATGATAACAAGAATATAGAAGCACAATTGAATCAGACAAGACAGCAGCTATCTAAACATATAACATAAGAATGCCAAGCTGTCCAACTAAGGAGTGGGAAGACATTGAATAACTCAGCTCAAAGTAGCAAAAAGTCAAGAAAGGAACAAATGACAGAGGATGACGAAACCACTACCCAAAATCCCTCTGAGGACATCAAGAGCCCAGAGAGGAATAACTCTGGCGTTCAAACGCCAGAAAAGGGGGAAAAGTTGGCGTTAAACGCCCATTCCTTGTCCAGTTCTGGCATTCAAACGCTAGAAAAGGGTGGGAAGCTGGCGTTAAACGCCCATCCAGCACCCAATCCTGGCGTTCAAACGCCAATGAGGAATCAGACACCTGCAAGTGCTGATAGTAACCCCTCTAAGAAGGCTTCTCCAACCACTTCTGTAGGGAATAAACCTGCAGCAACTAAGGTTGAAGAATATAAAGCCAAGATGCCTTATCCTCAGAAGCTCCGCCAAGCGAAACAGGATAAACAATTTGCCTGCTTTGTAGACTATCTCAGGACTCTTGAAATAAAGATCCCGTTTGCAGAGGCACTTGAGCAAATACCCTCTTATGCTAAGTTCATGAAAGAGATCTTAAGTCATAAGAAGGATTGGAGAGAAACTGAAAGAGTGTTTCTCACTGAAGAATGCAGTGCAGTCATTCTGAAAAGCTTACCAGAAAAGCTTCAAGATCCAGGAAGCTTTATGATACCATGCACATTAGAGGGTGCTTGTACCAAGACAGCTCTATGTGACCTTGGAGCAAGTATCAACCTAATACCTGCATCCACTATCAGAAAGCTTGGGTTGACTGAAGAAGTCAAACCAACCCGGATATGTCTTCAACTTGCTGATGGCTCCATTAAATATCCATCAGGCATCATTGAGGACATGATTGTTAAGGTTGGGCCATTTGCCTTTCCCACTGACTTTGTAGTGCTGAAAATGGAGGAACATAAGAGTGCAACTCTCATTCTAGGAAGACCTTTCCTAGCAACTGGACGAACTCTTATTGATGTACAAAAAGGGGAAGTGACCCTGAGAGTCAATGAGGATGAGTTCAAGTTAAATGCTGTCAAAGCTATGCAGCATCCAGACACATCAAATGACTGCATGAGCACTGATATTATTGACTCTTTGGTGGAAAAGATCAATATGACTGAGAGTCTTGAATCAGAACTAGAGGACATCTTTAAAGATGTTCAGCTTGATTTGGAGGAACCAGAGGAAATAAAAGAACCTCTAAAAATCCCTCAGGAAGAGGAGAAACCTCCTAAACCAGAGCTCAAACCACTACCACCATCCCTGAAATATGCATTTCTGGGAGAGGGTGACACTTTTCCAGTGATCATAAGCTCTGCTTTAAATCCACATGAAGAGAAAGCACTAATTCAAGTGCTAAGGACACACAAGACAGCTCTTGGGTGGTCCATAAGTGATCTTAAGGGCATTAGCCCAGCAAGATACATGCACAAGATCCTATTGGAGGATGATGCTAAGCCAGTGGTTCAACCACAGAGGCGGCTAAATCCAGCCATGAAGGAAGTGGTGCAGAAAGAGGTCACTAAGTTACTAGAGGCTGGGATTATTTATCCTATTTTTGATAGCCCCTGGGTGAGCCCTGTCCAAGTTATCCCCAAGAAGGGAGGCATGACAGTGGTTCATAATAAAAAGAATGAACTGGTTCCCACAAGAACAGTTACAGGGTGGCGTATGTGTATTGACTATAGAAGGCTCAATACAGCCACCAGAAAGGATCATTTTCCTTTACCATTCATAGACCAGATGCTAGAGAGACTAGCAGGCCGTGAATACTACTGCTTTTTGGATGGCTATTCAGGCTATAACCAAATTACAGTGGATCCTTAAGACCAAGAGAAAACAGCATTCACATGTCCATCTGGAGTATTTGCTTACAGAAGAATGCCTTTTGGTCTGTGCAATGCACCTGCAACCTTTCAGAGGTGCATGCTCTCTATCTTCTCTGATATGGTAGAGAAGTTCCTGAAAGTCTTCATGGATGACTTCTCAGTATTTGGAGACTCATTCAGCTTCTGTCTTGATCATCTAGCACTTATCCTGAAAAGGTGCCAAGAGACTAACCTGGTCTTAATCTGGGAAAAATGTCATTTTATGGTGACTGAAGGAATTGTCTTTGGGCACAAAATTTCAAGCAAGGAGATAGAGGTGGATCAAGTGAAGGTAGAGGTAATTGAGAAATTACCACCACCTGCCAATGTTAAGGCAATCAGAAGCTTTCTGGGGCATGCGGGATTCTATAGGAGGTTCATAAAGGATTTTTCAAAAATTGCAAAACTTCTAAGCAACCTGCTAGCTGCTGACATGCCATTTGTGTTTGACACAGAATGTCTGCAGGCGTTTGAGACCCTGAAAGCCAAGCTGGTCACAGCACCAGTCATCTCTGCACCTGACTGGACATTACCATTCAAATTAATTTGTGATGCCAGTGACCATGCCATTGGTGCAGTGTTGGGACAAAGGCATAACAAGCTTCTACACGTCATTTACTATGCCAGTCGTGTTCTAAATGACGCACAGAAGAATTACACAACCACAGAAAAGGAGTTACTTGCAGTGGTTTATGCCATTGACAAGTTTAGATCCTATTTAGTAGGTTCAAAAGTGATTGTGTATACTAACCATGCTGCTCTTAAATATCTACTCACAAAGTAGGATTCAAAACCCAGGCTCATAAGATGGGTGTTGCTTCTGCAAGAGTTTGATATAGAAATAAGAGACAGAAAAGGGACAGAGAACCAGGTAGCTGATCACCTGTCCCGGATAGAACCAGTAGCAGGGGAGTTCCACCCTCCTACTGAGATCTTTGAGACCTTTACGGATGAGCAACTTTTTGCCATTCAGGAAGCACCATAGTTTGCAGACATTGCAAATTATAAAGCTGTAAGGTTCATACCCCAGGAGTACAGCAAGTTGCAAAAGAAAAAACTAATTTCTGATGCAAAGTACTACTTATGGGATGAACCATATCTCTTTAAGAGATGCGCAGACGGAATGATCCGCAGATACGTCCCTAGAGAGGAGGCACAGAAGATTCTGTGGCATTGCCATGGATCACAGAATGGAGGACATTTCGAAAGTGAGCGAACAGCCACTAAAGTCCTCCAATGTGGCTTCTATTGGCCTACTCTCTATAGAGATGCCCGAGAGTTTGTGTGTAACTGTGACAGTTGCCAAAGAGCTGGTAACTTGCCTCATGGTTATGCCATGCCTCAATAAGGGATCTTAGAGATTGAGTTATTTGATGTATGGGGTATTGACTTCATGGGTCCTTTCCCACCATCATACTCAAACACTTACATTCTGGTGGCAGTAGACTACGTATCAAAATGGGTGGAGGCAATTACTACACCCACTAATGATACCAAGACTGTGCTGAAGTTCCTCCAGAAACATATTTTTAGCAGATTTAGTGTTCCCAGAGTACTAATCAGTGATGGGGGCACCCATTTCTGCAATAAACAGCTTTACTCTGCTATGGTTCGATATGGAATTAGCCACAAAGTAGTAACTCCGTATCATCCACAGACAAATGGGCAGGCTGAAGTCTCTAATAGAGAACTAAAGAGAATCTTGGAACGGACTGTAATTGCCTGTAGAAAGGATTGGGCAAAGAGCTTGGATGATGCTCTGTGGGCATACAGAACAGCATTCAAGACTCCTATAGGAACCTCTCCATACCAGCTTGTGTATGGCAAGGCCTGTCATCTGCCCGTGGAATTGGAACATAAAGCCTACTGGGCAACCAGATTCCTAAACCTGGATGCTAAGTTAGCTGGTGAGAAAAGATTGCTCCAGCTAAATGAGCTAGAGGAGTTCAGACTCAATGCTTTTGAAAATGCAAAAATTTATAAGGAAAAAGCAAAAAAGTGGCATGACAAGAAATTGTCATCCAGAGTCTTTGAGCCAGAACAAAAAGTTCTTCTGTTGAACTCTAGGCTCAGATTATTCCCCGGGAAATTAAAATTCGGTGGAGGGGACCATATGTGTTTACAGGAGTGTCACCATATGGATATGTTGAGCTTCAAGATATTGATTCTGACAAAAAGTTCATTGTTAATGGACAGAGAATCAAACATTATCTTGAAAGCAATTTTGAGCAAGAATGCTCAAAACTGAGGCTTGAATGAAGCTCAGTAAAGGTCCAGCTAAAGACAATAAAGAAGCGCTTGCTGGGAGGCAACCCAGCCATTAGCAAGTTATTTGTTTTAATTAATACTTGTAGAAGTTTGATATATATTTTTCTTCATAGCGGTTTCTGGCATTTAACGCCAGGGTACCTGGCTGGGCGTTAAACGCCCATAATGGCCAACAATTGGGCGTTAAATGCCAGAATGGATACCATTCTAGGCGTTTAACGCCAGAAAGGCAGGGGGAGGAGATTTTGTTCCCAACTTCAATTTTTTTCAAATTTTCATGTTTTGACTCATAATTTTCTGCATAAACATGTTTCAAACTTTCATCATTCACCCTCAATTTTCCAAAATTCAACAATTTTCTAAATCTCTTTTCAATTTTCTTTCAAATCCTTCCCAAATCTTTTCAAAAACTCAATTATCCTCTTAATTTCTTTCCAAATCTTTTTCAACTCATCATATCATCTCTTATTTCTTAGATGCATAACCAAAATTTCAGATTTAACATCTTTATATCTTTTTCAATTACAAATCTCATCTTTTTCATTTCATGATTTTATTTTCTTCCATCAATCATATCTCTATGTCATATCTCTTTCCAATTTTTCGAAATCCCTCCCCTCCTCCTATAAATATACATTCGGCCATCCCCTGCTCTCCACCATTCGAATTTGGATCTTATCTTCTCTCTCCCCTTTCCTTTCTTTTGCTTGAGGGCAAGCAAACCTCTAAGTTTGGTGTGTTTTTCCGTGATCACTGAGCTAAGACTCATCAAGATCATGGCACCTAAGAGAAAACAAACCAATTCAAGAGGCAAGAAAGAGAATACTCCAAAGAGTCTTTGGAATCGAGGTTCTTAACCAAAGAGCATGCAGACTATTACCACAAAATAATGGGTCTGAGGTCAGTGATCCCGAAAGTTAAATTCAATTTGAAAGAAGATGAATATCCGGAGATCCAAGAGCAAATTCGAAACAGAGGATGGGAAATTCTAGCCAATCCTGAGACAAAGGTTGGAAGAAACATGGTTCAGGAATTCTACTCAAATATGTGGCTAACAGATAAGCAGAGAATAACTGGAACCGCCTTTCACACCTACCGACTATGGTTAGAGGGAGGCTTATTTACTTCCATCTGGGCAAAATAAGAGAGGTCTTCAAACTGCCTCAACTACAAGATGATCCAGAATCCTTTAATAGGAGAATGGTGAGAGTAGATAAGGGGTTGGATCAAGTTCTAGAGGACATATGCCTCCCTGAAACTAAGTGGATAACCAATTCAAAAGGTGTCCCAAACCAACTCAAGAGGGGAGATCTCAAACCAGTTGCAAGAGGCTGGTTGGATTTCATTGGGCATTCTATATTGTCCACTAGCAACTGCTCTGAGGTTACTGTCAAAAGAGCAGTGATGATTCATTGTATTATGCTGGGAAAAGAAGTGGAGATTCATCATCTGATTTCTTGTGAGATTTACACAATTGCAAACAAGAACTCCACTGAAGCCAAACTGGCCTACCCAAGCTTAATTTCTCTGCTATGTAAAGATGCTAGAGTGAGGATGGGAGTAGATGAATTCATCCCAATCGAACACCCAATCACCAAGAAGTCAATGGAAGGACAAGTGCAAGACAACTCCATCTGATTTTCAATTATATTTATTTTTTAGTCTATAATCAATAAAATTTAAAGTTTATGTCTTAAAGCTATGAATGTCCCATGAATCCATCACCTTTCTTAAATGAAAAAAAAAAGAAAAAGAAGTACATGAATTTCGAATTTTAAAACAGTTTAATTATTTTGATGTGGTGGTAACACTCTTGTTTTTTGAATGAATGCTTGAACAGTGCATATTTTTGAATTTGTTGTTTATGAATGTTAAAATTGTTGGCTCTTGAAAGAATGATGAAAAAGGAGAAATGTTATTTGATGATATGAAAAATCATAAAATTGATTCTTGAAGCAAGAAAAAGCAGTGAATAGAAAGCTTGCAAAAAAAAATACGAAAAAAAGAAAGAAAAAAAAAAGAGAGCAAGCAGAAAAAGCCAATAGCCCTTTAAACCAAAAGGCAAGGGTAATAAAAAGGATCCAAGGCTTTGAGCATCAGTGGATAGGAGGGCCCACATGAATAAAATCCTGGCCTAAGCGGCTAAACCAAGCTGTCCATAACCATGTGCTTGTGGCGTGAAGGTGTCAAGTGAAAACTTGAGAATGAGTGGTTAAAGTCGTGGTCCAAAGCAAAAAGAGTGTGCTTAAGAGCTCTGGACACCTCTAATTGGGGACTCTAGCAAAGCTGAGTCACAATCTGAAAAGGTTCACCCAGTTATGTGTCTGTGGCATTCATGTATCCGGTGGTAATACTGGAAAACAAAATACTTAGGGTCACGGCCAAGACTCATAAAGTAGCTGTGTTCAAGAATCAACATACTTAACTAGGAGAATCAATAACACTATCTGGATTTTGAGTTCCTATAGAAGCCAATCATTCTGAACTTCAAAGGATAAAGTGAGATGCCAAAACTATTCAGAGGCAAAAAGCTAAAAGACCCGCTCATCTAATTAATACTGATCTTCATAGATATTTTTGGAATTTATTGTATATTCTCTTCTTTTTATCCTATTTGATTTTTAGTTGCTTGGGGACAAGCAACAATTTAAGTTTGGTGTTGTGATGAGCGGATAATTTATACGCTTTTTGGCATTGTTTTTAGTATGTTTTTAGTATATTTTAGTTAGTTTTTATTATGTTTTTATTAGTTTTTAAATAAAAATCACTTTTCTGGACTTTACTATGAGTTTGTGTGTTTTTCTGTGATTTTAGGTATTTTTTGGCTGAAATTGAGGGACCTGAGCAAAAATCTGATTCAGAGGCTGAAAAAGGACTGCAGATGCTATTGGATTCTGACCTCCCTACACTCAAAGTGGATTTTCAGGAGCTACAGAAGCCCAATTGGCGCTCTCTCAATTGCGTTGGAAAGTAGACATCCTGGGATTTCCAGAAATATATAATAGTTCATACTTTGCTTGAGATTTGATGGCCCAAACAGGCGTTCCAAGTCAGCTCAAGAATTCTGGCGTTTAACTCCAGAACTGGCACAAAAGCTGACGTTTAACTCCAAGAAAATTCTCTACACATGAAAGCTTCAATGCTCAGCCCAAGCACACACCAAGTGGGCCCCGGAAGTGGATTTTTACACTAAACACCCTAGCTTACTCATTTTCTGTAACCCTAGGTCACCAGTTTACTATAAAAACTACTTTTAGTGATTCATCTTGTACCTCATGACACTTTACACGTTTCATATTGTATTCTCTATGGAATGAGTCTCTAAACCCCATTGTTGGGGGGTGAGGAGCTCTGCTGTTCTTCATGAATTAATGCAATTACTACTGTTTTCCATTCTATCACGCTTGCTTCTATTCTAAGATATTCATTCGCAGTTCAACCTGATGAATGTGATGATCCGTGACACTCATCATCATTCTCACCTATAAATGCGTGCCTGACAACCACCTCCGTTCTACCTTAGATTGAATGCATATCTCTTAGCCTCATGATTCAGATCAGAGTCTTCGTGGTATAAGCTAGAATTATTGGCAGCCATTCCTGAGATCCGGAACGTCTAAACCTTGTCTGTGGTATTCTGAGTAGGATCTGGGAAGGGATGACTGTGACGAGCTTCAAACTCGCGAGTGTTGGGCGTAGTGACAGACGCAAAAGGATCAATGGATTCTATTCCGACATGATCGAGAACCGACAGATGATTAGCCGTGCGGTGACAGCGCATTTGGAACATTTTCACTGAGAGGACGGGAAGTAGCCATTGACAACGGTGATGCCTAACATAAAGCTTGCCATGGAAGGAGCCTTGCGTGCATGAAGAAGAAGATAGTAGGAAAGCAGAGATTCAGAAGACAAAGCATCTCCAAAGCCTCAACCTGTTCTTCATTACTGCATAACAAGTATTTATTTCATGTTCTTTTACTTTTTACAATTAAATCTGAGAATTATTGATATCCTGACTAAGAGTTACAAGATAACCATAGCTTGCTTCAAGCCGACAATCTCCGTGGGATCGACCCTTACTCACATAAGGTATTACTTGGACGACCCAGTGCACTTGCTGGTTAGTTGTGCGGAATTGTGACAAAGTGTGATTCACGTTTGAGAGCTACAAGTCTTTGGCGCCATTGTTGATGATCACAATTTCATGCACCACTCATCCCAAGTTAGGCGCCAACCTTGAAGAATCAAGTGGTCCCCTTCGTCCTCCAAGCGCTATTCGAAGATTTTATTTTATTTTGATTAAAACTTTATTTTATTTACAAATAGGAAAAGATATTATTTAGTTCTAAAAAAATATATTTTACATTAATTAGGTTAGATATAAAAGAGAAAAGATTCAGCCCTTTGGGCTCACTCTTCTCTCTTACGCACTTTTTACAACATTTCTCTGCTAGGGTTTATTTTCACTATGAGGAATTAAACCTCCATTGTTAAGGTTAGGAGCTCTATTTATCTTGATGGATTAATATTATTTGTTCTTTTACTCTTTTATTAATACAATGATTTATATTCAAAGATTGATTTCGTTCTTCATCTTAGGGATTAGAGTATATTGGAAGATAACTTTTTTTCTATTTGAATTCCTTTTGAATCTTGAAAAAGTTATATCACTGGAATTATAGCTTGAAATCAATTCCTCATAATTCTCTAATTATCTAGATTTAATGTGATACATGACATATAATCGTCTTAATTTTAGGTTCTTAGGGTTTTGTGTGGTTTATAAACTAGGATTTGAACTTAAACCATCTAATTAGATTAAGCAACCAAGGAATTGGCAGTTGATTGAGTTAGAGGAGGATTAAATTATCAAGGAATTGGAGTCTAATCACTTAAATTTTGCTATGAATTGAATCTTTGCATGATTAAGGTAGAAGACAAGAATTGTAAATTTAGAAATTTAAATATCTCTGACACCTTAACTATGTTTATCATATTTCTTTCTTAACCAATTTTAGTTTGCTCTTATTTAGTTCTCTATTTTTATGTTATTTGCTATTGAAAACCCTTGATTATGATTGTCTGACTAAGTAAATCACTCAACCGTTGTTGCTTAATCCGTTAATCCTTGTGGGATCGACCCTCACTCACCTGAGATATTACTTGGTATGACCCGATGCACTTTCCGGTTTAGTTGTGGAAACTCCAAAAATTCGCACCAGCTCCAAGGTTACATAAAGCTCTTTGAATGGTGATTTTTCCAATGGTGCAAGGAATCAAAAAGCTTCCCAAGTCCTGTATTTTCTCATGAAGATCCTGCTGAATAATGGCACTATATTTCTTAGTAAGCACCATTGTCTTACTCTCTTTCCAATTCCTCTTGTTAGTCAACAACTCCTTCATGAACTTGGCATAAAGAAGAATTTGCTCAAGGGCCTCTGCAAAAGGAATGTTGATCTGAACCTTCTTGAATACCTCTAAAAATCTAGAAAATTGCTTGTCTTTGGAGGCCTTCTGAAGTCTTTGAGGATATGGCATTTTAGGCATGTACTCAGGTGCTTTAGGCAATGCCGAATGTGTCTCAAGACTAACTGGAAAGGGGTAGTCCGGGTGTCTAGAGGGGGCGTGCTCCTCTTTAGTCTTGTCCTCCTCCAGAGCTTCTTTATCAATTGGCTCCTCACTAACCTTTGCTTCCGAACTTGTTATCTTACCACTTCTCAGGTCAAGAGCCTTACATTCTTCCTTTAAATTAGGCACTGTGTCACTAGGAAGAGTATTAGAAGGCCTCTCAGGTGCTTGCTTACTCAACTGACCCACTTGAATCTCCAAGTTTCTGAGTGAAGCTATGGTCTCCTGCATAAAACTATGAGTGTTCTTGGAGAGTTCTACAACTATAGATTCCAAGTCAGATGATTTTTGAGGCTAAGAAGGTGCTTGTTGTGGTTGAGAGGGCCAGAACTGACGGTTGCTGAAGTTGTTCTGATTGAAATTGCCCTGAAAATTATTGCCAAAATTCTGTTACCTCTGTGCTTGATTTTCCCAACCAAAATTAGGATGATTCCTCCACCATGGATTATAAGTCTTAGAGAAAGGATCATTATTGGGGGTCTAGAGGAATTGCCCATGTAATTGACATGTTCCGGAGAAAATTGGCTATAATCATAACTCTCACCTTGAGAGAAGCCACCACTCATGTCATAGGATGTATCTTGAGTATTGACGGCTGAGACTTACATTCCACTCAAATATTGAGTAATTGCATTAATCTGTTAAGACATGGCCTTGTTCTGAGAAAGAATAGCATCCAAAGCATCAATTCCATGACTCCTTTTCTCACAGAGGTCTTCTCAGAAGAATATACATATTGGTTGTTAGTAACCATCTCAATCAAGTCAAGAGCTTCCTCAGGAGTCTTTTTCATGTGAAGAAACTCGCCTGTAGAATTATCCAGAGACATTTTGGCAGCCTCAGTAACTCCATCATAGAAAATCTGTAACTGAATCTAGTCTAAAAACATGTCTGAAGGATATTTTCTGAGCATCATCTTGTACCTCTCCCAAGATTCATAAAGAGACTCACCATTTCCCTGTTTGAAAGTTTGAACATCAGTCTTCAGCTTAATCAGCTTTTGATGTGGAAAGAACTTGGTTAAGAATCTATTAACTAATTTATCCTAAGTATCCAAGCTCTCCTTGGGCTGTGTATCAAGCCATTGCTTGGCTTTGTCCCATACAGCAAACAGAAAGAGAAGTAACCTATAAACATCCGGATGAACTCTATTGGTCTTCACAGTGCCACAGATTTGTAGGAAAATAGAGATAAACAAGTTTGCGTCTTCCTGCGGAAGTCCATGAAACTGGCAATTCTATTGCACTAAAGAGATGAGCTGAGACTTCAACTCAAAATTATTAGCAGCTATAGTAGGTACAACTATGCTATTGCCATAGAAGTTGAGCTTAGGAGCAGTGTATGAGCCCAGTGTCCTTCTTCGTTGCTCAAGAGCATTAGGAGCATTGAGAACATGAGGATTAACAACATTGTTGTTGTTGTTGTTTGGATCCATAGTAGTTCCTTCAGCTTTCTTCTCAAAATTATCCTTGAGATTTTCAGCGGCTTTATAAGCTCTATCCTACTATAAACGCCTTCTCAAGGTTCTCTCAGTCTCAGGATCAAAGTCAAGAAGAGGTTCTTAATTCCTGTTCCTACTCATAAATAAACAAACAGAAAACAAGAAAAAGCGAAAATCTCTACGTCAGAGTGAAGAGAACTTCTAGTGAGGTATCCTGCATAAAAGAAATAAAACGGAATAAACTAAATACTTAAAGTTGAAATTTTTGAAAATAAATTAAATAATATAGACTAAGAATTTTGAAATTAACAAGGAAAATAACTAAAAAATTTCGAAACTACTAAGGGAAATAAGCAAGAAAGTTAAAATAATTAAGGAAACACCAAACTTAATTTTAGAAATTAAGAGAAAACTTTTAAACAAATTAAAACTAAATTTTCAAAAATTTAAAGATCATAAGTAATTAAAATTAAAACAAAGAACGTCTAATCTAAGTAATCAAACAACGGGTAGTTATCAATCATAGTCAATCTCCGGTAACGGCGCCAAAAATTTAGTGCGAAATTAGAATACATCAACTGAACCGATAAGTGCACCGGGTCGTACCAAGTAATATCTCAGGTAAGTGAGGGTCGATCCTGCGAGGATTGATGGACCAAGCAACAATGGTTGAATGATTCACTTAGTCAGACAAGCAGAAAAGTGTGTTTCGGGGTTCCAATTGCATTAAACAGTAAATAAGGAATTTAGAAAGCAAGCAGTAAATTGGATGTGAAAGTTTTGTGAGAGAACAATTAAGGTTTCAGAGTTATTTATTTTTTCGGAGTAATATTTCTTACCAACTATTTTAATCATGCAAGATCCAATTCATGGCAAAGTCTAATTGACTAAACCTTAATTCCTTAGTAATTTAGTCTCCTCTAACCTAATCAACTGCAAATTCCTTGGTCACTTAATATAGATTAAGGGGTTAAATCCAATTCCAGTTTATTAGCCACAAAAACCCTAATTACCCAAATATAAAAAGATTCTATGTCACATATCCTGTTAAGTCCAAGTAATTTATGATTTAGGAGGAATTACTTTCAAGCTAGTATTCAAGTGAGTTAACTTTTCCAAGAATCAACATGAATTTATGTAGAACAAGAGTTAGTTTCCAATACACTCAAATTCATAAGATGAAGAACGAAAGTAATCCTCGAATTTAAATCAATACAATAATTAAAATAGAGTGACAATAGTATTAATCTATAGAATAAACAGAGCTCTTAACCTTAACAATGGAGGTTTAGTTGCTCATGACTCAGAAAAAAAAACTAAGGTTCAAAAGTGTGTAGAGTGTAGAATGAGGTAGAAGAGAAGAGAGCTCGAAGGGCTAAATCTTTTCCCTTTTATATCTAACCTAATTTGATTTGAAAATAAAATAGAATAATAAATTCAAAACCTAAAAGATTGTGTTTTGAAATAATAATAACCAAAAGAAAATAAAATAAAACTAATTACTAATTAAAAAAAACGGAGCCTTCTTTAAAAATCATATATTCGCGCTACTGGCGCTAAACGCCAGGTTCGGCATTGAGCGCCGATAGCGTGAGATTCTAGGCGCGTTTTACGAGGTCTTCCGCGCTAAACGCCAAGTCGTGGCGTTTAGCGCCAACGTGGCAGCATCAAATTTCTTCTTTTTTCTTCTACACGAATTCTGTCAAACTTGTCCAAATTTTTTCTAAAATAATTAAAACTATAATGAGCCTCAAAGTAGCATCTAAATAGGCTTCAAGCACTAAGATCTCATTAAAACTCAATAAATTCACATCTAAAATAGTAAGAAAATATAGAAAAGATGCTCAAGCATTATTTGTCTTCCGTGTAATCTGATGGAGGAGGATATTTTCCATTGCCTTAAGGTCTCCGTTAAAGCTTAAGATGTGTGGAATCACCTGGGCATTGGCTGAACTAGAGATGATATCACCATGAACTTCCATAACTGGATCCGGCGTAATACTAATGCTTATGAATACCTCTTCTTGGCTGCGCTTTGGTGGATTTGCGGGATCATAATAATGATATGTTCAACGGGGATATAATTTGGAACACTTTTAAGGTTATATATTTAATTAAGCAAGCAGCCAAGGGTTTTGGAGAAGCTTTTGATTTTGACGTAAGTATAAATCATAACACTATTTCTTTCTCTTGGATTCGTCCTCCTCTTTTTATCGTCAAATTAAATTGTGATGGTAGTATTTTGGTCTATAAAAAAAAGGCTAGGTTTGGTTGTATTCTTTGAGACAATTTGGGCAACTGAATTAACGGTTGTTCAGGTGCTATTCCTATGGGTACCATTGTTCAGTGTGAGTTGTTTGGTATTTTTTATGGCCTTCATTTGGCTTGGGACTATGGGTTTAGAGAAATAATTTGTGAGATAGATTATTTTGAGATGTTCTAGGTAATTGATCAGAATTTAGAGTGTAATAACCTTGACATCATTGAGAAGATCATACACCTTCATAATAGGACTTGGAAAGTGAGTCTGGGTTTAATTCATCGTACTACTAACGCTGCTGCTGATTTTATAGTAAAGCATGCTGCACCACATGCTCTCCTGCATATGGAGTGATTGATGCCTAGGTCAGATTTAGGCAAGATTGTTGCAGATGAGCAAGTCTCTTTTTTTTAGTCTTTTTGTTTGCTGTTTAGGTTTGTTTAGTCACCAAAGAATATTATCATTTTTTGCCAGCACTCGATCAACAATAATTTGCACTCATATTTACTAGAATTTTATATACAAGAAGCATATAGTTTACACTTATATTTATCAGAATTTGTACACATAAATTAATATGGTTTGCACTCATATTTTTTAGAATTTGCACACATAAATTAGTATAATTTATTTGATAAAAACAATTTAGTGTTTGTAATGATCAAATAATGGCCAAAAATATTAAAAATCACTGACTCTCAAGAGTTTTTCTTTTTTTAATTTCGTCTATCTTACTATGATTTTTGTTTTAAACAAATTCAGAATAAAACATTCTTCTCTAGTATTTTTTAAAATAAATAATTTACTGATGTATGTATTTTTAAAGTTATTTATATTTTGTATATCATTATTTATGTCGCTGCATTAAAAAACTATAGCATATCTTATTTGCAAATGAAATTCGTTCAAAATAGTATTTTTATATTTTTTGTTTGGAGTGTAAACATGTATTTTGTTATCACCATAAATAAAATAAGAGTTAATTCTTGTCGGATACTGCGTAAACGAAATTATAACAGCTAAATTTTTTTTGGTGAACATGACAGCTAAATTTTAATGTTTATGTATATGGTTCCATTCATTGTAGTTGTACACCAAATTATTTATTTATTCTCTTTTTCTTACAAATAGCTAATAAAAGATATAATGTAATTGAAAGATGTACTTTAAAAAAAAAAGTAAAGGCCCAACCCAACCCCTATCCAATTTTTGAAAGGTTAAACGACTGCTAGAAAATAACAAAAAGGACAACTCGATCTCTAACGATATTATTTTAGGACACTACGTACTATCCATTAAAAAATCCAGTATGAAATTCAAACATGTATCATCTTATCACAATTCAAAACTGTTTAACAGTAATAATCCAAATTTCTTTTGTATGCATTAAATGCATGTGCAATAATTTATCTCCCACAATACTTTACAAAAATTGTAAATATTCATCTGAAAATAACAAATAGAAATCTTATCTCCCTAATGTGAATACAGAAAAAAAGTAATAGTCAATAATTAAAGAGTGATTGGTTAGTTGATGCTTCATAACTCATTAGTCATTACAGGTTATAACTAAAATATGAATGCTGGTCAAGAGTCAAATGTGAAATTTTTTATTAACATGTATGTACAAAAAGGACCGAAAAGTTAGGTCCCTGGTTACCCTCTTAAGACCACATCTTCCAAAACCATAATGGAACAAGGCACAACATTAAGCTGTTTTGCAACACATGAAGGACCAGATCAACAAAAGAGGGAAACCACCAAAGAAACCATGGTCAACCCCACCTTTTTAATGTACCCTTAGTATACAGGGATTTGAGTTGTGTGGTTCTCAACCCTGACCCTGACAATTCTAACCAAAGGCTATCATCAATCTTCAACAAGGCACCATGGTCTTTACTGAGTGTTGTCAACCGCATCAATTCCCTTGGGGATAGGCAACAAAAGCCTATTGAGTTCCCTTGCAGGATGTGTTTGCAGCATCAGCAAGATGTTCTTCGCCATTGCTTTTTCCCCTTCTTCTGAGGCAACTTGAACGGACTCCAACTCTTCCTGCGCTTGGAGGTTTCACAGAAGAGACCGGATGCTAGAGCTTGCTGAAGCCACAGGTCAAATGCCTCTTCGTCTTCATCTGTCATCATCTCAGCATCCAAGTCCCATGGGAATCTGCTTGAGTTGCTGCGTTGGCTTTTCTCCAGGCCAACCATGTTTACATGGAAGCTCGGCCGATGAGTGTTGGGCCTACAAGCCATTCCCTGCATAAAATGAATAAGATGTAAGGTATATTGAGTGGTGTTGAAAACAAATATCCGTCTCAAGGTCCCTTTTCAACCCTTTTTTTTCTTTTGGTTTTCTTTTAAGCCTAGCGGACAGGTGGACACCATGTAGAAAATTTGTACATATTGTTTCAATTTTAACACGAGGGAATTCACATGTTACACTCTTCCTCAGATGACGTGTACTTCCATTGCTAAAAAAATAACAATAACCAAAATGTTATATCAATGCAAATCCAATCAAGTGGAACACACAGAAGTTTCTTTGTGCAAGACTATATTATCACACAATCATTGAATTGAAACGACACAAATCCTACAAAAATATTTTACAAAAAGATGGACTGTAAATGGTAGCCATCCCCATTCACATTCGATTTGTCGGTTCAATCTCCTATTAGCTCGTTCAATGATTGTCACTCAACAGTATTGTCCAGCCAAGCAAACCATACAAGTACAAATTCCATCAATTCCATTGCCGTATTGTTTTTATTTCCTCTCTATTCTAGCAACTTCAGATAAAGCACCAAAACAGGTAAAGACGCACTACTTGACATCGGTAAATATTTGGTAAAAGTAGACAGACCTGACATATAGCCCATTCTGACACATCAAAAATTTTGCTCTCCGCACACACAAAAGCACGTGGAATCTCCATCTACAAAGACAACCAAACTTAGAAACTAAACGCAATGTTGTGGCAGTATAAAATGAAGAGGATCAAACTATCAGCTTTAAGGAACTACCTTTTGAGCCCTGTCAAATACCAAAGACCCTTTATATTCAACCCATCCATCTCCATCCTTGGCTTGGTGAAACTGGCAACAATCCTGGCTCCAATGAAGTAGTAAAAATCAGAGCCAAGCACTATAACGTATAAGGATGTAGAAGGGGGAAAAATCAAACCTGACACCATCTTGCTTTGGCTTTACTCCTGCTGGTGCATACCCAAATATGTGAATTCCCACATTTGGTGCACTGTATACGTCTGGATTCTTCAGAGCGATAATCAGAATTATCCTGTCAAGAATACATATAACATCATTATAGCTAAACAACTCTGGAGCTTGTATGATCAATTGAATTGGTTTTGTTCTAAAAGCGTGCTATACGAGACAGGTGAGTTTTTCATAATAATACAAATCCACTTACGCTATTAGTAATAACAGACATTATAAATTTATATGATTCGACTTGGAGACATCTGTTTCTCAATTGTATACAGCAGCACTTCTTTAACCCACCAGACTATATGATAATGATATCCAATTTTCTTTGGTTGTGCTGTCTGTAACCTAAGAGAGGAATTCATTTTTACTGGGATCTATGAATCTTATGAATGTAAGTGTACTATATCGGAATAAATAAAGGAGCAGCTTGACAAACTGTTCATAATACTAATTGACAAACTAATAAAAAAGTTCTCAGCATTCGTATTCAATGTCCCTGAATTGTTTTTTATTAAACGAAATACACAAATAATAAATAAATAAATCTACCAAACATTCCTGATTTCCACAACCAAAGCTAACAACTAATAAGATTTTAAGACTAAATATACACAGAATTCAAGTGCAATACATCAAATTCTATTTTTTTTTTCAATAGAAAGTATCTGTAAGTCATTTGATCAACATCCGATTTACCTGGTGTGAACTACCATGAGACTTCTGGCAGACACTTTTTGCCATGGATTCTTCTTTTCTCAATTGCTCATCATAGTCTCTCTTCTTCACAGTATCAGAAAGAACCTGAAAGGTTCATATAAATAGTTAATTGGAGAAACCACTTTGATGGAAATCATTTACGTTTTATATCAAACATGCATTATTTGATCATCTATCTAAGAGGAGAAGGAACCCTGAACTTACCTCATATGCGCATTGAAGCTTCTTAAACGATTCACTTGCCAATGGACTACCCATATTTTTATCAGGGTGCACAAGCATAGCCTATGTCATTGAAAACATAAAAGTGAAATGGAATATTCCAATTAACAAATCAGAAATATTTGTAACGTAGTAAACATAACAGAACTTAAGCCAAATTGTGATTCCAATTCCACATGCATCATATCTTGCTAATATTCAAACGCATCCGAAGTCTTATACTCTCATTTAATATATTGACAAGTAAAATAGAGAAAGGATAACAAATACTACACAGATACCTTTCTCCGGTATTCCTTTTTCAGAATCGCTCCGTCAATCTTCTTATGCCGGGGGAATCCAAGGGCTTCATAATGATCCAAACTCTTCAATATCCTTTTCATTTCATCAGCTGAGCTTACTGTTTGCTCTTTGGCAACTTTGTTAGTTGAAAGCTCTTTCTGCTTATCAACAACTGCTGCGGTAATAGCAGGTTTACTTGATGATTTACATGAATGCAAATCCTCGGATTCCTCTGTAGGAATAGAGTATTCACACTCTTCAGAGAAGTCATCTTCCACAACTGTTTCTGATTGCTTCTGCTCTTCAGTATGTGAACTTTCACTCAGATTATCAAACCATTGGAGCAAAAAATTCAACATGTCATTAGAGAGGAAGGCAAGGTTTATTGAGAGAAAAACACCCAACCATCCCACTCGAACTTGAACACTATATAGAGCATATATAGCTCCAATTAATACCACCAAACGTGCATGATTTAGGGAGAATAAATAACCTGCATATGTATAATTAAAACAATTTCAGGATTAAAGGAGAAAATATCCAATCAGGTCAACAAAAGTAAAAGTTCATCATAGAAGAACAACTGAACTACAATTGATGCCAAAGATAACCAAAAACAGACATGCAAACAGAGGAAATGTCAACAAGTAATACAACTGTGTAGAGACAGCAAAATTGGAAAACAAGCCTTGAAATTAGTATACAAATAACAAGTATACATGCACTACAAATACAATATAGAAGTAGGAACCATGTAGCATGCCTAAAATCCTCTTTTATGCATGATAAAAGTACAACACATCAGAAACCAACACAAGAAAATCATACCTCCAACTACAAGTAATGTTCCTGTTATCCAGATGTTAGCATACATCCACAAAATAAGGATGGCAAAGAGGCCTACGATAAAAAGCCCGGGAGTATAGCCCAAGTATTGAACAGCAACTCCAGCAACACCCTGAGAAATTCAACTGAACTATGATAAACAATGTACAAAAGTTCCCTGTGCAAAATCATTTGTAACAAATATACTAAAGCAAACAGAAAGCATGCATATGAAAATAGGTTTACATTCATGTAATTCAATATCAATACAATCATCACTGCAGTGTAGCCTACCTCTTAAGCAAGAAGTAAAGCAATGTACAATTACCAGAAGAAACCGAGAAGCTGAAGAGTGTAATTCCCGTTTACAATGCAAAGCCATTTGTTTGTACACTAATATGGTTATATAATGCACTCAAATTTAAGGGTGCAAGAGTTGGTAATCACGAAAATGAATATAACAATGAGTGAATATTGTGGTAGCTACTTAAGACATTAGTAAACTTCACAATCTCCAATTCTCCATATCTAACATAGTAACTCTTTCTGTCTGATCCAAGAAAAGAATAAATAGTACAGTACTTGAAACCATGAACTTGGGAAGATAGACAACAATTTATTAGGAAAAGGTAATGCCACCAATGGGCATTTGTTAGTTAGGCCAACTAATCTAGTTCATATAAAAACATAAGTTAAAGAATTACATAGGTTTTTTAGTTTTAACTCAAACTAGGTTAACTTATGAATAAATAGAAGTTAATCCATAGCAAAGCAATTAAACAAAATAATAATAATAATAATAATAATAATAATAATAATAATCATTAGACACAACACTAAAGGACGCACATATCTTTCCCTAAAGAAATTGTTAAAGATATCCTCCTATCAGCTTAAGCTTTTGGAACAAATGATTTCATAACATGGTATTAGAACTTCTATGACCAAAAAGCCTAGAGTTTGATTCTATTAAAATGGACATTCATCATTGATAAACAGAGAGTGATGTAGAGTAGGTGTTTGTTCTCGTTGAAAGCTTACAGGAGAGAGAGAGAGAGAGAGAGAGGAAAAAATAAGATTATTTCTAATAACTTGAAAGCTATATTTAACTTCATTAACTGAATCAAACTCATCACAAGCTATTTATAGTGCTATGCATGATTCAAACTATAGCTAACTTTCTCTCTCTCCTCTAACTGAATTTCTTGCAACCTTAACTAAATGAAACTTCTCAACTCTTCTCGAAGCTTCTGACTCATTCTACACGTGCTGCATGCATCGCATCTCTTCACAGCCCCCCTCAAACCCATGGGGTAGAGTGCACATCTACCACATGATGTTTGTCTCGAAATGAATTAAATGCAGTGACGGGTAGCAGCTGCGTGAGTCCATCAACGACATGAGTTTGAGCTGGGAGATGTTGCACTTTGAGTTGTCCTGAGTTGTCTTGAAATGACTCTTATAAAAAAGAACGTGCATATTAGCTCTATATACTTGGTGTGAGCATCCAAGACTATATTCTTAGATAGGTGGACTGCACTAAGATTTTCACACTACACTATAGGTGTTGGACAATACACGCCAAATTCAATGAGGAGCAATTGAAGCCAAATGCTTTCCGTAGTAACCAATGCAAGGCTTCGATACTTTGCCTCAATAATAGAGTGCGCTACTGCTTCCTGTTTTCTTGAACACCAAGATAGGAGAATTTTGCCAAAGAAAACCCAGCCACCAGAGATTGATCGATGATCATCTAGGTCAGTGGGCCAATTTGCATCGCAATAGCCAAGATGGATAAGTTGTTCGACCTGGTGAAGTAGACACAATGAATAATTGTTCCAACTAAGTGTCATAGGATCGGGCACACCTTATCTGAATGAGGCTTTTCAATTCTTCTCAAATCTCAACGATTTTGAGTCGTTCTCCTCGTGCTGCAAGCATCTCATCTCTTCATAGATCTTTATTACCCCCCAAAGAAAGAAATTTAGCATAAAAAGGACTAAGAAAAGAAAAAGGTCTATGCACAATTCACGTGTCGAAGCCTAAAAGAAGTTTTTGAAAGAGGGGACATGTTAGAAATAACCATTCTCGTGTCTCCTTTTATTAGCTTAAACTTTTGGAATGAGGGGTTTCATGACAGAGATATTAAAGCCAATGGCATCAAATAAATTTTAAATATAATGGCATTGACATCTAGACAGGCACGAAGACCCAAAGGTAAGTAACTTTGCTGGAAACCATTGTCAAGTGCACATTTTGCACACCACCCTAAGTGTTATAACATACTCCAAAATTATAAAAGACAAGGTATAATAAAATTAGCACCATTCTTGTAGGCTTAACTACAACATTCATATATGTTTAACACTTCAACATCTATAACTATTGAAATCGAATATTGCATTTGAGGTACCCAGCTAATGTTTAAAATGACTAATAAGGCAATACATTAATCTTAAATCCTCCAATAATGTTCCATGAGTTATCACTAAATGAATAAAGTATTAAATGCATTTTAGGTTCTAAAAATTAGTTGCATTTACTTATCAATTAGTACTTTCTTCATGTATCAGGATTATAATAGTAACGCATTATAAAAGCCCTCACAGCACTGAATGATAAGATGACTGTCACTTCATAACTATACTAAAACTGCTACAAATTTAAGTAGATAACAATAACTATTCACAGAACAGCTTAAAACATAAAGAACCAAACAAACAAACAAATTAACGACAAACACAATCATGGCCCAGAACTGCAAGCAAAAGTGATATAAATAAGTTGAGATGAACACATACCATACTAATAAGAACATAAACTAAGCAATGCATCGAAGTCAAACTAAGGAAGCAGCTCCACATTATAAGCAGAAGAATCACCGATCCGAACTTAACAAACGACTGAAACCCCCTAAGGGCAGAGTCTTTCCAAAATATCAATGATAATTTAAATAAGCTCCAAAATCTGGAGCATCCACTGCACACCAAAGGCCAATGCCGCTCGACAAAAATAGCAGTCTTGTCTCTGCCACAAGTCACCGCAGTCCTAACACGCCAGCACGCGTCCTTCTGCAAACGAAGCCATTGCCAACCTTGCTTAAACAACCCTATGTCCTCCATCACTAAGTCCTCCTCAAATTTGCTACACAACAAAACTCTAGAGAGTCTAAATTACCCCTCTAAAATTAAATTAAGAAGAAAAACACAGATTCATCATCATCCTCTACCACGATCATCATCGCCGCCACCACCTTCGCCGCTGCCACCACCACCACCACTACAGCCACCAAGCCCACAATCACCAATTCATTTTATTTTTTGGTAAAAAAGAACAAAAACAGAAAGGGAAGAGAATGATAGATCTACGGCGGGGCGGAGCAGATCTCGGCGGCGGGAGGCAAAGACGCAACGGAGCACCACGCGAATCTACGGAAGGCAACGGCGGCAAAGAGAAGAGGTTGGAGACGTAGGGGAAGAGACAGAGGAGTAGTGGAGGCTGGCAGATGCGGACGGAGGAGGGAGCAAGTGACAGAAGCAGAAGCAGAGGAGACAGGTGGAGGTGAGAGGGAGGCAGAGGCAGCAGAGGTGGAGGAGGAGGTTAGGATGGCGGCAGTGGTGGAGGAAGAGGGCAGTGACGGAGGAAGGGAGGGAGGAGCAACAGAGAGGGAAAGGAAGAAGAGGGACCGAGGAAGGAGAGAGGGCAGAAGAGGCCAAGAGGGCTAGGTTAACTTAAGGGTTAAAATTGGAATTAACACAACCCCTTTTCCTTTTCATTCCAACGCCCTTCAGAAATCTCATAATCCCCCCTCCCCCCAAGAAAAAAAAATTTAAATAAGAAAACACACACACCAATATACCATGTCCCTCGAACTCCACTGTTTGCAACCTAAGCAGCAGCCGTCGCCACCGCCACCGCCACCGCCACCGTAATTGCATAAAAAACTTACATCTCAACTTCCCAATCCACACCCTCGTTACTCCTTACCTCAACAACGACAACAACCATTCTGTTTCCCACAACAACAAGCGTTTTCATCTCTTCCACTACTCCTCACTCATCCAAACCCCATGGTCCATCTCACTCACCGTTTATGTATTACGATTTACGACAGAGGTGGAGGTGGAGGGTTTCTACCTAAGGGGTGCAGCAACCTGCACTTGTGTACTCCCATGGCGTGCGCGCTATGGCCCCTCATTTGGAATACATCAATCAAGCATTGCATATGACAATCAGGCAGCTGCAGCACACTTGCAGCACCCTAGTCTCGGTCACCCTCTGGTTGCGAAGGGCAGGATAGCCTCAACCGTTTGCGCGCAGGAAAAGGTTTAAACTTAAAACTCTTGGATTCTCTTTAAGTTCATTGAATCTGAGTTGTGTGGAATTAGATGGCCTAAAAGAAGATGAATAAAAGATCATGTCAATTCTTTTCTTGTATTTTCAAAAATTTATTTCAGTTTAATTATTTGTACAATTTTGGCTTCAGTGTGTGGTGTGTGATTTGAATGTGCGCCATTTTATTTGCTATTAGGATCATTAGGTTACGTTTTAGATGGAGTTGTTTATTGGAGGGTAAACGAAAATGAGACTTTTTCTTTGGATCTTGATATTATTGTTTGCCTCAAGATTATTATTTATGTTTTTTTCTTTTAAGATGACATTGTTGATTGAAGGGAATAAATTGGACGTAAAATTATGATTCTTCCTTTTATTTATGTTTATGTTTTGAGATTCTAGTTCCAAAATGGAAGGGAAAAAAATTAATTAATTTCACAAATTGGCTTGAGTGTGTCAGTGTAACTCATTTGTTGTGTTGTGCTTAGAAAGGTCTTTGATGTTTTTGTTGTTTGCAACTTCAATTTTTTTTAAAGAATTGTCATGTATTCATTTTTAATTTTCTGTTGTGTCCTTATTTGGTAAGGGAATGGAGACGTCAATGTGTTATTTAGGGAAAGGAGTGGAGATGATGCTTTCTTTATTGTCAGATAGAAGAGTGAGCCTACATTCTCTTATGTTATTTCATTTACCTTTCATATGCCTTAAAATTGAGTTCCTAATGAATTAATCTAATACATTTTATTTCTGATAGAATGCTTTCTTTTATATGCCTGGCAGTGATTAATTACCTCCTGCGGTTCTAAAGTCTCATTAAATTGCTAGTGCTCCTTTAAACTATTTTTAGAACTCATCCGAATCTTCACCGTGAACTTAAAATCTTCTTGCAGATATATCTTTCACATAATCTTTTTTCATTCATATATATAGTATCGTTTTCTAATCGTGTTTTAGTCTTTTCCTAAATTACACTTGCGTTTATAAAATTATTGTTAGGAAAAGCCGTCAACCTATTGTTCCTTTCTTATTATCAATCCCATACCTTGACATCATGTGCTTTAGTCTCACTATTAGGTAGCATTTGTTTCAAAGTACCGAGACTAAGAAAATGAGACTCTGTATTATGTTTGTTGGGCCGAGGTTAGAACTAATCTCGGAAAACAAAATTTTAGTCCCTTCAGTAGTACCCCCAGAAAGTAGGGACACAAGAGACTGAAATTTTTGGAGACGGAAACTGAAATTTAACTAATAATTTCTTCCAAAAATACCCTCAAACCAAATTGATAATTCCAAGATTACCCTGTGCTATTTCTAATTACGGCTTCCTCAGTTCTTCTCTTCTCCTTCTCTTCTCAAACGCAGTTCACCATCGAAGAGTCCTAGTTGAAGCCAAGCCCCTGTCGCCACCGCCAGTACCACCACCGCGTCACCGTCGTCGGACCCAGCGTGAGCTAAGCTAGTCTCCGTCACACATTCATCTTCGTAGCCACTGTGTTCGTGTCGTTTTTCAGTACGTGTTATCCTCTGCATTCCCCTTTGTTAGCTTGTCTTGTCTTCTCTTCTCTTCTCTGTTCGTGTTTTTGTTGTCATTAATGGGTTCTCTTCTCCCCAGGTATATGAGTGCTCTTTTGCAGCTTGTCTTCTCTTGGTGTTTTTGTTTTTGTTGCTGTTTTTCCTGAATTTTGTATGCAGTTATATGAATTTGTATTTGAAAAATTCTGCTTCTCTGTTCAAGTTTATCCTGTTCCTAATTTTTACTATCGGTTTGTTTATTTACTTGTATGTAGAGTGTGTTTCGGTATTCAATTTTGTGATTCATTATATTTTTCGGTGTTACTCATTCTGGATTTGTTATAACTTCAAAATGATATCAATTTGTTACCAAAGAGTGAGATGCAGTGATGGAAACGAATTTAAAATGCATTGATGATCCAAATTTATTTCATTGTTGATACAGGACAAATTTGTTTTGATGTGCTTTGCTGTTGCTAGGAATAATTCATCAAAATGATTGCTACACATACTATGTTACTTTCTTTCATAATTGATGTTTAATTCTATTTTATTTTAAAAACATCAATGTCTTGTTTTAAGGAATTAAGGGTACTGTTTTTTTAATGAGTGCCATTTTCTGTTCACAGTTCACACTCAAAATTCCTAACACTTGGTTTTAAGCTGTGAGTTGAAGCTTGATTTTCTGAGGATACATGATTGAAACATCAGTATCTTGTTTTAAGGAATGAGGGTGCTGTGTTTTTTTTTCATGAGACATTTTCTATTCACAATTCACACTTGAAATTCCTAACACTTGGATTTTAGTTGTGAGTTGAAGCTTGATTTTCTGAGCCATACAGCATCATCTTGATTTTAATATAGTTGTGGGGGGAGTGGTACTCAAGGGCATGTTATTTGTTATTGTTATTGCATTAGAAGTAGAAGTAGAAGCATTAGTAGCTATAGATGATAGTACAAGTTGTTAATTGTATTGAAACTTATTTATTTTGGTATTGATGTTATTGAATTTTACAAGTTATTCATGTTACACTTCTTGTTAGGTGAGAATGGACAAATGCATGTGGACTGAGGAAGAAACTGAAGCATTTGTTGGTTTCAAAGAGGAGTTTGTTGTTAACGGTCTGAAAGTTGATTGTGAACAATTCAGACCAGAAACTTTTGGAACTTAATTATTAGGAACTTTTGAAACATTTTATAACTTGTTAAGCATGTCCAAGCTGTTATTATTAGGTGAAACTTACTGTTATTTGCGAATTTATAATGTTGAAGTACTCAATATGTCAATCTCATAGTTTCCTACCATGTTACACTATTTTGCAGCCATCTAGTTTAACGCTTTGTGAATTTATGATTTTATGTATTGGCAATAAAATTGTATGATGCTGATGTACTTTGTTCTGAGCATAGCTTCCTCTGATCTAATGCATTAGCAATAAGAATTAATTAGCTACAATAATGTCCTGTTACACTGAATTTATTTATTAGCAATAAGAATTAATATCCAATGTAGTTGAATTTATTTTGCAAAAAGCATGCATGGACACACTTATCTTGCAGTCCTTTCATTCAATTTATTTGTGCAAGCATGAATCTCCAAAACAGCCAATCTAATTTCATTCAATTCAGACAAAATTTTGCACAATCATATACTTGTCTAATTTCAAGTAAATTAGCCAATATATCATTCACTAAACCCATCACAATATTTTATTTAAAAATAAAGATGTTTAACAATACAATGTTCAGCAAAACCAGCCAATCCTAATTTCATTCACATAATTGCTTTTACAATATGTTCATATGCCTAATATAATCCAATGCTCCTACTAAAATTTAAAAAACAATATTAAAACTTAATTAATAGCCTCTTTTGTGTCCTTTGCTTTCTGTGATAATAATGTGTATTACACCAGTTTTCTTACTCGTTAGCTTCTTTAGTTTTCTTGGCTTTTCATCAACTTCTATAGCCTTAGCATACTCTGAAGACAGGGTATCCCAAAATTAAATATCCAAAATTTAGGACCGCCTCAGTAGCAGAGCAAAATAGACTTTTTTGTTTGTCACTCCTACCCGATAGAATTAAGAAGATTTGATAAATACTTTGGCAGTATCTTATCCATAATATCCAAATGTTGATTTTGCAACTAAAGTTGGTGTTTCAATCGACTTCTTTTATATAAAAAATTCATTATTTACCCTTTAAACACGGATATAAAAAATATACCATTTTGTGTATTTAGTTGTGATTCTGTGGATAAGAAAAACAAAAGTAGAATATTGCATTTTCGCAAATAAGGCACGTGAAAACTAGGGCTGCACGCGGATCGGATCGGATCGGATATGGCCAAAATTTCAATCTGATCCGCACTAAAATCATCGGATCAGATCGGATCCAATATTCGCAGCTTTTAAGGTAGGATCCGATTCGCACATTTGCGGATCGGATCGGATCGGATATCGGATATATCCGCAAAACACAAAAATATTTTTAAAAGCTTATTTTTATTAAAAAAATATCAATGAGATCCATTTTTTCTATTCTTTTAAATATGTTTAGTCTTAAATAATATTAAACATACTTTTTTTAAATAATAAATTAAAATAATACAACATATATGATAATTATTAGTTGAAATAAAATATAAAAAGAATATTTATTTATTTATTTCTTTATTTTTGCGGATACGCGGATATGCGGATCGAATATGCGGATACCAACACAAAATCCGCAATCCGATCCGATTAGTGTGCGGATCCGATCCATATCCGCAATTTTCGGATCGGATTCGGATAAATACTGCGGATATGCGGATCGGATCCGATCCATGAACACCCCTAGTGAAAACGAGGTAAAATTACTTTACATTTTTGCACTAGACTGCGAAAAACTAAGGAGAAAAAAAAAACGAAAACATGTAACAAAACTCAAATCCATTATGGGATTAAAGCCTATGAAAATAGAACCAAATTTGAATTTCACTATAGCAACCTTTGTCAGCGAAAATGGAGCCAATCTGTCGATATAAATGCACCCTTTTCCTTCATTGATGCATAAATGCATTCACTTTATTTTTCGTGTATGTTCATTGATTTTTCGTGTATTGTTTAATTTGTGTAATTTTATTGTTCACAAGGAGTCTCATGTATATGACACGGTACACATGTCGTTGTAGTTTTGATGGACTGTTTACAATTCACCTTAGTTGCGTGCTTCTACACCACCGTGGAATTGAAACTGACAGTGAGTGGCTCACTTGGACTACAGTGATACCCTCTATATGCTTCTAGTATGCGGAGTTCCATCATGATGACTGATTGATGCGTCAGTTTTGAGGACAACAACATATATTGGAGCCACCGAATTGCTTTGTGTAAGCGTGAAGCTGGAGGACAAGTGGTGGCCGACGGAGCTTACTGATTGGTACGGTGAATGGAGAGCCTTCTTTGAGCATGATCGTTAGGTAATTGTGTGGCATACGACGAATATGCAACCATTTGTTGAGTATTTCACTTGGTGGGCCTGTATTTGCCATAGTATGTTCCTGCTTCGTCCGGATGCCGATTTGTAACATGTTCTACCTCCCGATTGCCTACAGCATGCACCACAACACGTGCCTCAGACCTTTTGGAGGACTATTGATGAGTGAAATTAAATTTTACACATATTGGCAAGTGCATTGGATAGTTCAAGTAATACCACGACCCAACTAAATATCATTTTCACGAGGATTAATGGATTGAGACAAGTAACGTCTAATTAAACATCTAATTAGATTGATCAAACCTTGGATTTTGGATTGTGGATCTTGAAGAATAGAAGAAGAGAATTGGGAGAATGCTTGAAGTTGAGAGAAAATCAATTGATGAGAATGTTAAAGGCTTTAGAGATGTTTGATTCTTGGAAGACCAATGCTTATGCTTTTATAATACCTTAATTACCCTAAAACTTACCTCATGCCGTAAAGTAAAGGTTAATCAAATGTTACGACAATTTTAAGACTTATACATAAATATATATAGAAAGAAATGATAATACTAGAAACCCGATGAAGAAATAAGCTCAAAAACGGAGTTTCAAAAGCGCAAAACGTTCACACGAAGCTAAAAGCATAAGATACAAGGTATAGATACAAGATAACAAGATATAAGTATATAAGAGAGTATAATAGATATAAGGAACTAGCCTCAATCCGTGGAGTTTAGGCTGACTAATTATATACAGGCATACAGAGTTTTAAAAGTTAAAACAGCATATACAAAATATCTCTCTCAAAGTAAGCCTCCAAGGCAAATATAAATGCAAAGTGAGAGAAACTAGTCAAAATAACCAAAATGACAACAAAATGGAATAAGGTCCTCCGCTCTGCCACCATCAAGCAAATCACCGAGGTAAGTTGCGACTTGCATCTGAAAAGCAACAACAAAGTATGGAATGAGACCCGGAGGTTCTCAGTATGGTAATAGTACCAAGTAATATAAGATATAAGATTCCGGGACACCAGACGCAATCCTAGAGCTTCATATCAATCATGAGATTCAACTTAAAGCATACTAAAACTAAAACCATTACTTTAAAAACCATAATGAAATAGGGTATTCTATCTTAAGGATTTTCTAATCTAACATATACATCGCTGTCCCACAGCCTTCGCTAGCCTAACCACCATGCGATCTCATCGCCACCGCCTTCTGAACCTCCTCAATCCCAGCAGAAAATACAAGTAATAGCAATGTAAGTAAAGCACAAGTATAGCATGTATATCAAGAAATTCAAGAAGCAAATAATCATGTTATACAATTAGGCAAGCGATTTCAAGTCGGCAAAGCAAACAAACAGATAGAAGATGCACATGATGAATGCCTGTCCTATTTGGCTGTGATATCACATTGTCGGTTCAACTGCCAACCCGACATATTTTTATGGGAATGTCGTCTTTCGGTCATGAATAAAAAGGGGTACCCTCCCCAGGGATATAGTGCCCGGCTCACTTTTCCAGAGATATAGTACTCGACACACTCTTGTGACTCGAAAGGATGCGAGCTGGATACTTCGCCACAGACCTCACATCTCAACGTAAGCAGGACTAACCACCGCCCTTACGCCGCCGCCGCGACCTCGACAGGCGGGATTAACCTACTGTCCCTGCCAGGCGCATAGCATTTCAACAATCTCAATATAAAATAGTGTATCAGTGGTTCTCAAAAATCATTTTCAGTACACAATCCACTCCGAGTCCTAGACTCATCTCAACATCATCATTAATCCAAAATTTCCAAATTCATCATCTCAGTCGTCATTACAATACTCTACCATCTCACTCAACTATCCATCCTCAGTACTCCAGAAACCTAAGTCTCCGTCTTCTAAATTCATATAGAATTTTCACCAAATTAAGTCATTAACTAATCTTTAGCAATATTATAACCTATTTATTAAATATTACTCTTAAACAGCATTTGAAGGAAGTTTAAAAAGTTAGAAAACCTTTAAAAACGAAGAAAATCATTTTTCAACAAAACAGGGGTCTCGCGTACGTATGCTGTTGAAAAAGGGTGGTCGCGTACACAACCCCCTGCTCATGTACGCAAGATGTCCAACCCGAATGAGTTGCTCGCGCCGCGTGTTAAAGTTCGCGTATGCAAATGTTGCATTTTTGATAGCTCGTGTACGCATGCAGTGCCTCGCGTACGCGAGATGGCCAACCCGAATTGTTTGGTCGCATCGCGTGCACTGTGTTGCATACGCAAGGGTTAAAAATCTGCTAGCTCGCGTACTGATGAGCGGATAATTTATACCCTCTTGGCATTATTTTTACATAGTTTTTAGCATGTTTTAGTTACTTTTTATTATATTTTTATTAGTTTTTATGCAAAAATCACATTTCTGGACTTTACTATGAGTTTGTGTGTTTTTCTGTAATTTTAGGTATTTTCTGGCTGAAATTGAGGGATCTGAGCAAAAATCTGATTCAGAGACTGAGAAAGGACTGCAGATGCTGTTGGATTCTGACCCTCCTGCACTCAAAGTAGATTTTCTGGAGTTACAGAAGCCCAATTGGCGTGCTCTTAATTGCGTTGGAAATTAGACATCTTGGGCTTTCCAGCAATATATAATAGTTTATACTTTGCCCGAGATTTGATGGCCCAAACTGGCATTAAAACCTAGCCAAAAACTTTCTAGCGTTTTACGCTAGAACTGGCACAATTCTTGGCGTTAAATGCCCATTTTGGCTCCCAAGGTGGCGTTTAACTCCAACTTTAGGCATATGCACGTGAAAGCTTGAAAGCTCGGGCCAAACACTCATCAAGTGGGTCCCAAAAGTAGATTTCTGCACTATCTGTACTTAGTTACTCATTTTCTGTAAACCTAAGTTACTAGTTAGTATAAAAACTACTTTTAGAGATTCATTTGAGTAACTCATGACATTTTACATTGGATATTGTATCTTATACAGCATGAGTCTCTAAACTCCATAGGTGGGGGTGAGGAGCTCTGCTGTGTCTCAATGGATTAATGCAATTACTATTGTTTTTCTATTCAATCACGCTTGATTCTGTTCTAAGATATTCACTTGTGATGATCTGTTACACTCATCATCATTCTCACATTTATGAACGTGTGCCTGACAACTACTCCCGTTCTATCTGAGCTCAACGTAGTCATTGGGCGATAGCTTGAGTGCGTATCTCTTGGGTCTCTGACTCACGGACCGAGTCCGTGAGATCAGAACCTTCATGGTAAAGGCTAGAACCAATTGGCAGCATTCCTGGGATCCGAAAGTCTAAACCTTGTCTGTGGTATTCCGAGTAGGATCTGGGAAGGGATGACTGTGACGAGCTTCAAACTCACGAATGTTGGGCGCAATGACAGTGTGTAAAAGGATAGAGAGATCCTATTCCGACGCTAGTGAGAACCGACAGATGATTAGCCGTGCGATAGCTTTACCTGGTATTTTTCATCCGAGAGGATCATACAGCTTGCCATTGAAGGAAGCCATGCGTGTTTGGAGAAAAAGACAGTAAGAAAGCAGAGATCCAGATGACAGAGCATCTCCGAAACCTCAACCTGTTCCTCATTACTGAATCACAAGTACCATTTATTTCATGTTATTTACTTTTCATAAACAAAATCATTTTTATCATTAATCTCCTAACTAAGATTTACAAGATAACCATAGCTTGCTTCAAGCCGACAATCTCCGTGGGATCGACCCTTACTCACATAAGGTATTACATGGACGACCCAGTGCACTTGCTGGTTAGTTGTGCGGAGTTGTGAAAAGTGTAATCACAATTTTGTGCACCAAGTTTATGGCACCGTTGCCGGGGATTGTTCGAGTTTGGACAACTGACGGTTCATCTTGTTGCTTAGATTAGGAAAAATTTATATTTTTGGTTTAGAGTCACTAAGATTGCGTCTTCTATTATTGTTTTTGGTTAAAATTTTAAAATCCTTGTTTTCCTCTTTCTAGAATTTTTTTCGAAATTTTCTATATAAATAAATAAAAATCAATAAATTAAAATTGAGTCTTTTGTTTGAGTTTAGTTTCATGTTTTAAGTTTGGTGTCAATTGCATGTTTTTATTGTTCTTCATATTTTTAATTATATGTTCCTTGTTCTTTCTTAATCTTCAAGTTGTTCTTATTTATTTTTCTTGTTTGATCTTTAATTTTTCTTGTTTTGTGTCTTTCCTTATTTTTCTTGTGCAATTTCGAATTATTAGTGTCCAAAGTATAAAAATTTTTAAGTTTGGTGTCATTTGTGTCCTTATTTCCTTAAAAATTTTCAAAAGTATTCTTGGTATTCATCTTGACATTCAAAGTTTTCTTGTTTGTTTTCTTTGTTTTGATCTAAAAATTCTAAGTTTGGTGTCATTTTATTGTTTTTCTCTTTCCTCATTAAATTCAAAAAAAAATAAATATCTTTTCATTTATTTACTCATCATTTTCGAATTCCTTAGGTTGACTTAGTCAATTTTTTTTAAATTTGGTAGTTTCTTATTAGTTAAGTTAAAATTTCAATTTTAAAAAAAAAATATTTTTTTAATCTTTTTCAATTTTCTCTTTTTTTTTTTTTTCGAAAATCTTTTATAAACTTTTTCAAAATCCTTTTCTCTTTTTATATATAATTTTTGAATTACTTGCCTTATTTTATTATTTTGATTGAAAAATTTTAAGTTTGGTGTTTTCTTGTTAAGAAAGTTTCAAGTCTTAAAATTTTAAAATCATATCTTTTTCAAATCTTCTCTTTTATTTATTTATTTTCTTACAAGTATCTTTAATTTTAAGACATCTTTTTCAAAACTTCCTAACTACTTTCTCTCTCTTTAGTTTTCGAAAATCACATCCAAAATTTTTCAAATCTTCTTAATTAACTAATCATTTTAGTATTCGAATTCCTTTTATTTCTTTTCTTTTTAGTTTTCGAAACATTTATTCTATTTTCCAATTATTTTATTTTATTTTCTTTTGAATTCGGTTTATCTTTAATTAAATAAAATAAAAACAAAAATATTTTATTTTATCTTGTGTTTTATTTACAATCCATATCACTTTCCTTTCTCTATTATGGACTCAAGTGGAACTAAACAGTTCAGAAAGACTCTGGGGTCATATGCTAACGCCACTACTGCTTCATATGGGAGTAGTATTTGTATACCCCCTATTAGAGCCAGCAGTTTTGAGCTAAACCCTCAGCTCATTATCATGGTGCAACAATTACCAGTATTCCAGTCTTCCACAGGAAGAACCTACTGAAATTCTGGTACAGTTCTTACAAATTGCTGATACAGTACGTGATAAAGAAGTAGATCAGGATGTCTACAGATTATTACTGTTTCCATTTGCTGTAAAAGATCAAGCTAAGAGGTGGTTAAATAACCAACCTACAGTAAGTATAAGAACATGGAAACAGTTATCAGACAAATTTCTGAATCAATATTTCCCTCCAAAAAGGATGACACAGATAAGGCTGGACATCCAAGACTTTAAACAAGAGGATAATGAATCTCTTTATAATGCCTGGGAGAGGTACAAAGAGATACTAAGAAAATGCCCTTCTGAAATATTTTCAGAATGGGTGCAGTTAGATATCTTTTACTATGGACTTACAGAAAAAGCCCAGATGTCTCTAGACCACTCAGCTGGTGGATCTATACACATGAGAAAGACAATTGAAGAGGCTCAAGAGCTCATTGATACAATTGCTAGAAATCAGCATCTGTACTTAAGTAGTGAGTCCTCCATGAAAGAAGAGGCTAAAGCACTATCCACTGAACTTAGTCCTCCAGAACAAGTTGTTGAATTCAATAAGCAATTGCTTCTTATAACAAAACAGTTAGCAGAATTCAAAGAGATGTTACAAGACACTAAGAATGCCAATAAGAATATGGAAGTACAATTGGATCAGACAAGACAACAGCTATCTAAACAGATAATAGAAGAGTGCCAAGCTGTTCATTTAAGAAGTGGGAAGACCCTGAATGTCTCAACTCAAGGCAGCAGAAAGCCAAGAAAGGAACAACTGACAGAGGATGACCAACCCATTACCCAAAATCCCTCTGAGGACAGTAAGAGCCCAGAGAGGAATAATTCTGGCGTTAGGGTGAAAAAGTGGCGTTAAACGCCCAGTGGATGTCCAATTCTGGCGTTCAAACGCCAGAAAATGGTGAAAATGGTGTTAAACTCCCATGCAGCTTCCAATTATGGCGTTCAAACGCTAGTGAGGGGTCAGACACCTACAAGTGCTGATAACAACCCCCTTAAGCAGGCTTCTCCAACCCCTTCTGTAGGAAATAAACCTGCAGCAACTAAGGTTGAAGAATATAGAGCCAAGATGCCCTATGCTCAAAAACTCCACCAAGCGGAACATGATAAATAACTTGCCCGCTTTGCAGACTATCTCAGGACTCTTGAAATAAAGATTCTGTTTGCAGAGGCACTTGAGCAAATACCCTCTTATGCTAAGTTCATGAAAGAGATCTTAAGTCATAAGAAGGATTGGAGAGAAACTGAAAAAGTTTTCCTCACTGAAGAATGCAGTGCAGTCATTCTGAAAAGCTTACCAGAGAAGCTTAAGGATCCCGAAAGCTTTATGATACCATGCACATTAGAGGATGCCTGTACCAAGACAGCTCTATGTGATCTTGGGGCAAGTATCAACCTAATACCTGCATCCACTATCAAAAAGTTTGGTTTGACTGATGAAGTTAAACCAACCAAGATATGCCTCCAACTTGCTTATGGCTCCATTAAGCTTCCATCAGGCGTAATTGACGACATGATTGTCAAGGTTGGGCCATTTGTCCTTCCCACTGACTTTGTAGTGCTGGAAATGGAGGAGCACAAGAGTGCAACTCTTATTCTAGGAAGACCTTTCCTAGCAACTGGACGAACCCTCATTGACGTCCAAAAAGGAGGATAATCCTGAGAGTCAATGAGGATGAGTTCAAGTTGAATGCTGTCAAAGCTATCAGCATCCAGACACATCAAAAGATTGCATGAGCACTGACATTATTGACTCCCTGGTGGAAGAGGTCAATATGACTGAGAGTCTCGAATCAGAGCTAGAGGACATTTTTAAAGATGTTCAGCCTGATATGGAAGAACTAGAGAAAACAGAAGAACCTCTGAAAACTCCTCAGGAAGAGGAGAAGCCTCCTAGACCCGAGCTCAAACCACTACCACCATCCCTGAAATATGCATTTCTGAGGGAAGATGACACTTTTTCTGTGATCATAAGCTCTACTTTAGAACCATAGGAAGAGAAAGCACTAATTCAGGTGCTAAGGACACACAAGACAGACAAGTCCATCTGCACAATCCTTAAAGAAAAGCATCAGTTGGAACAACCCATCCACCTGCACATCTCAGCATGCACCGAGGACGGTGCAATCTTTAAGTGTGGGGAGGTCGATACCGATCTCCATGGGTTAGTACTTTCTTGTCTCAAACACCAATGTTTAAATTTTCTTTGTAGATTAGTTGTTGCATTTGCATGTTTGTTTGATTTTTGCATATTTTACCACTTGGTTAAAGTAATATTTTCTTTTTCAAGAAACCTTTCATAGTATTTCACTAATTTGAATAAAATTTTTGTTACACTTGTTTGAAGAAATATTATATTGGAACATCGTTTAGAGCTTGAACACACAAAACCTGTGAGATCTTTGAGCCTATTTGAATTGGTGTGTGTTATTCTCTCTAAAATTGTAATCTTTGTCTTGCTTAATTCTATATTTCCATGGTTTGATGTATGCATGCACTTATATGATTGAGGCTTTTGTTTCACTAAGCTTACATACCTATATGGCCTTACCTTTCATTATCCTTTGCAAACTAATTTGAGCCTATTTTACCCCTTTGTTCTTTACTTTAGCACATCATTAACTCTAAGCGAAAAACAATAATGTCCTTAAATTGAATCCTTGGCTAGTTTAGACTAGTGAGAGTGCTTATGATTTAAGTGTGGGAAAAGTGGGTTTGGAAATATTTGGTTTAAGAATTGGGTATTATATATCTTTATGTGAAAGAAATGTTTAGAACATGATTCATGCATTCAATATCTTAATCATATGCATTGAGAAAAAAAAAAAAAATATATATATATATATATATATATATATATATATATATAAAAGAAAAAGAAAAATAAAGGAGAAAAAGAAAAGAAAAAGAGCAATTAAGCAAAAAGGGGACAAAATTCCCCAAAGTAAGTAGTGAAAGCAATGCATATGAATTGTACTTGAAATTAGAATGCATGAATATGTGGAAAATATGGTTGGTGGATAGTTAGATTTTGTACTGTGATTACATGGATTGTTCAAGTTAGGTGGAAAGTTTAAGTTAATTAAGGATTCAGATTTTAGTCCACTTGGCCAAATACAATCCTACCTTGACCCTAACCCCATTACAACCCTTAAAAAGACCTCTTGATATGTGTATTTGTGCACTAAATTTATGTTGATTGTTAGATGAAGAGCAAGCCTTAGAAAGCAAGGTTAGTAGAGAATTGAGAGAATCGAACCTTAAACACTTGAGTGATTAGAGTGTTTACACTACCAGTGAGGGTTCGATGCTCAATTCCTTGTTCCCTGCTTTCATGAGCTATTTTCTTCTTGTAAGTCTGTTTGTACTTCATTTTCATGATTTGAATTAGTGAAATCCAGTTCATATTTATTCTTGAGAGATTTGTTTATTTTTAACCAAGTAGGTAGAAACATCTTAGCATGTAGTTACATTCATAGGTTGCATTGCATACTCTCTATCATTCCTCTTCATCTTTATAGTTTCTCTTGAGCTTAGCATGAGGACATGCTAATGTTTAAGTGTGGGGAGGTTGATAAACCCATATTTTATGGTTTATCTTATGCTCAATTGAGTGGTTTTTATCAACTCTTTACCCACTTATTCATACTATTTGCATGGTTTTACATTTGCCTTCCTAATTATGTGTTTTGATTGAAAACATGCTTATTTGATCTTATATTTGCTTATTATTAATCCTCTCTTATTACCATTAGATGCCTTGATATGTGTGTTAAGTGCTTTCAGAGATTATAAGGCAGGAATGTGTTGGAGGATGGAAAGGAAGCATGCAAAAATGGAAGGAATGCAAGAAGTTGGAGAAATTGCTAAGCTGTCCAGCCTGACCTCTCTACACTCAAACGGCTATAACTTTAGCTGCAGAGGTCCAAATGATGCGATTCCAGTTGCGTTGGAAAGCTAACGTCTGGGGCTTCGATTTGATATATAATATGCTATAGTTTCCCTGACGCTAAGCGACGCGACCACGTGATCCATGCGGCCGCGTCGCAGTGACGAAAATCCAACGTGGCAAAAATCGAAACCAGCGAATTCTGGACTGTTTCTGACCCAGTTTGTGACCAAGAAAACACAGATTAGAGGCTATAAAGTGGGGGACTGCATCCATTCATAAGGAGGCTTTCACATTCACAATTTTAGGAGTAGATGTAGCTTTTAGAGAGAGAGGTTCTCTCCTCTCTCTTAGGATTAGGATTTACGACTTCTCTTAGTTTTAGGAGTGACACTCAATCCCAGGTTCTTTATTTTTATTTATTTTTCTTTTTCCAATTTAATTTATCAATTCCCATGTTATGATTTGAACATTTTATTTAATATAATTCGAGGTATTTCAGACTCATGATTGCTCTCTTTAATTTATTAATGCCCTGTGTTTATCCAAATTATTTCCATTCAAGTAGAATTTCTCTCTTTTGGCTTTGGTTGAGACATTGGTAACTCTTGAGTTATCAAACTCATTGTTGATTGAAAATTGGAATTAATTTGTCCACTTAACTTACCTTCATAGTTAGAGGTTAATAAGGTGGGAGAAGAATCCAAAACTCATCACAATTGATAAAGATAACTAGGATAGGACCTCCAGTTCTTCATACCTTGCCAAGAGTTTATTTTACAGTTATTTATTAATTTTTATTGCTTGAAAATATACCTGTGCACATTGCCCAAACTCCAAATTTCTCAAAACCCCCCAATTTACAATCTTCATAACCAATAATAAGAACATACCTCCCTGCAATTCCTTGAGAAGACGACCCGAGGTTAAATACTCGGTTATCAATTTTAAAAGGGGTTTGTTACTTGTGACAACCAAAACATTTGTACGAAGGGATTTTTGTTGGTTTAGAGACTATATCTACAACGCGACTGTTTTTATGACATTCTTTACTGGCAAAAATCCTAACGTCAAAAATGGCGCCGTTGCCGGGGAATTGCAAACGTATGCCTTATTATTGGTTATTGTAAATATTTTTTTCTATTTTTATTTTTTGCTTGTTTATTTGTTTTTATTTTTGTTTTTATTTTTGCTTTTCCATAAATTAAGAGGTTATTTGTTTTTATTTAGTTATTAAAATTTTTTTTTCAAAAATTTGTTCTTAGTGTTCATCTTGATCTTCAAGCTGTTCTTCACGTTCATCTTGACCTTCAAGCTGGTCTTAGTTGTTTTCTTCGTTTTGATCTAAAAATTTGAAATTCGGTGTCAATTTATTGTTTTTCTCTTTTTTCATTAAATTAAAATATATTTTTAATTAATTTTTTCGAAAAAAAATTTCAGATTTTTATTTTTAAAATTTTTATCTTATCTTATCTTATTTCAAAAATCAAATTTCAAAAATTCAAATTTAAAAATTTTCAAAAATTCAAATTTCAAATTTCAAAAATTCAAATTTCAAAAATTTAAAATTCAAATTTCAAAATTTCAAAATTTTCAAATTTCAAAATTTAATTTTTAAATTCAAAATTTAAATAACCTTTTAATTTCAATTTGTTTTTATTTTTTTTATTTACTACTATGAACTCTCACCCCTTTGGTTATGAGTCTGGTTACAATTATGTTGTAGGAATAAGAAATTACAATGAGAACAGGCATCAAGGTTGGAGCAATCAAAGATGAGAGGAGCCACAAGGATTTGATCAACCCTCATGGCAACAACCACCTCCAGTGGACTATCAACAACCACCACCATATGCCTATGAACCCTTTCCTCAACATGACTTTGGACCGCCATACTCACAAGCCCCTTTCCACCGTTCACCTCCATATGACCCTAACCCACATCCACCATACCAACCACCTTATGAACCAAATGAACCATACATAGATCCACCCCAAACCTCCATGGAGAAAGCACTTGCCGATCTAAACTCTACTATACAAGCTCTCTTCACCCAAATCAGACCACCGAATACCTTCAACAATCAACCCTCAAGCTCTAGTGCACTTCCTTGTCAACCACAGAATAATCTCTCCATCCCATCACCACCATCCATGGAAGAGCACCCACATCCATCAATCCAAGAGCAAGATGATCCCAATTATGCTATTGATATGGAATAGGAAAGAAGGAATCATCTTCGCGAATCCATATTTCATAAGGAGCTAGAGGAGGCCCTAAAGGTGAAGGTAGTAAATACCCTTGAAGATGAAAGAACAATTGAAAGGAGTTGTCATGGAAAGCAAATCATCAAGGATGAGTACGATTTTATATTAAAACTACTAGACATAGCAGTAATTATTAAAGAGGAAAAAGTGGTTGAAGACTTGCGAGATGCTGAACCTCCATGGGAAAGTCAAGACATAGAGCCTCCTTCCAAGACGGTTGCATTTGATGTTGAGGAGGGTGTACAACCTCCAAGGCATACCCTGGTTGAAGACTTGGAAGAGGCTGAAATTGAAGAAGCTTACAAGGAGGTGGAAGTTGTCAGAGAAGAGCACAAGGGAGTGGAGCTTGCAATTTCATTAAAAATACCTCCCCCTAAGTTGCCATCATCCTTCACAACATTCAAGTGGGTAAAATTCATATCCCTTAACTTTCTAATTCCACTTGAATATGGGCTACTGGAGACGGATGGTCAACTTAGAGCTCTTTGTGGCATTAAGAGTAAGAGGAAAAGGGCCAGTGGTAAGAATTGTCCTGCAAGGTTTATCATGGTTGGAAGCTTTAAGTTTAAACGTGAAGGTTGGTATAGGGCTCAACTGAATGGGTCTAGGAAGTTGTTTGGCCGCCTACGTGAGAATTCAGACTGCTTGCCACCCGGAGGGAACAATATTGCTCAATCAAAAGACGGGTGCAAAGGCAAGGTCTGAAACCCCGGAATCCATTCTATCAATCACCACTCTTGGGGCCTGGTCACTTGCTTTAACTTACTTGAAGGCTTTCTGCGCCTAGTTTGGGATCCCGAAGGTTACTGGAATCACAAACACTGGTGAAGATTCCTGGATGAGTTCAAGCATAAGCCACCATAACAGGAAGCTCATCAAATGTCCAACTTAAGGACTTTAACTAAAAGTGCTAGGTGGGAGACAACCCACCATGGTATAATCGTTCCTTTTTCATTTTTTAGTTTTATTTGTTTTTGAGTTTTATTTTATTTTATTGAACCTGGAGTTTTGCATCACATCCATATTAACACTTCATTCTGTATTTTCTTTTCAGACTAAAAAAAAAAAAGCGAGCACGCAACGCGACCGCATCAGCGACGCGTCCGCGTCGCAAGGAGATGAGAGAATAATAAATTGAACAAAAGGTTACGCAGGAGCAGCGCTAGAGGCGTGCCAATGGCACAAATCACCCCACACGACCGCGTCATATGGGAATAATGGCCTCCCACGCGACCGCGTCAACCACGCGGCCGCGTGACTTGAAATCGGCGTAAAAAGGGTGTATGGCCGAAAGTTGAGCTGGAGTTGGGCTGGACTCGTGCTGGTAGCCCAAGCCCTACCACGCGACCACGTGCCCCACGCGGCCGCGTCATTTTAAGAAGATGGCCACTCACGCGATCGCATCGACCACGCGACCGCGTCACCCTGGATTTTGGCAATACAAAGTTTCGAACAGAGAGTTGTGCGACCGCGAGGCTGCACTCACGCCACTAGCACAAATCGAGTCACGCGATCGCGTGCCCCACGCGTCCGCGTCACCCAACCTTATGGCGCACCACGCGACCGTGTCACCCATGCGACCGCGTCGCCAGCATCGCACAACCTATCCAGATTAGTGCCAATTTTCTTATCTTTTCTTCTCCGAATCCTTATTCTTCTTATCTTTTCTTATTTCTTTCTTCTTCCTTTCTTATTTTCTCTCACTCCCATTCTAGTTTATTTAATTTATTTGCATATTTTTATTTTTCTAAAATTATTATTGGTGTTCAAATATTCCTATTCAACTGTTACATCTTTTCTGGTATTTTCTTGATGCTTAGTGACTTGTTTAATTCTGATTGAGTAATATTATTTAAATCAATACCAATCTTTTATATTTGTATTACTTTTGCATTGATATGAATTTATATTATCTCTCTTCCCCCCCACTCTTTTCCCCATTGTTGCAAATTTTGCACCATTGGTATGCCATGGCTTCTATTATTTTCTCACTTACATGTTGAAGCTTCCATGTAAATGAGACCCTTATCATTTGGCATTAACCCACCCATACTTCTTTTATTTTCTTATCTCTATTTCTGGGTTACTCTTCTTCCTTTTTTCTTTCAGGATGGCCACCCGAAAGGGAAGCGGAAGACATTTTACATGGGGAGACAAACAAGTCCATCTGCACAATCCTTAAAGAAAAGCATCAGTTGGAACAACCCATCCACTTGCACATCTCAGCATGCACCGAGGACGGTGCAATCTTTAAGTGTGGGGAGGTCGATACCGATTTCCATGGGTTAGTACTTTCTTGTCTCAAACACCAATATTTAAATTTTCTTTGTAGATTAGTTCTTGCATTTGCATGTTTGTTTGATTTTTGCATATTTTATCACTTGGTTGAAGTAATATTTTCTTTTTCAAGAAACCTTTCATAGTATTTCACTAATTTGAATAAATTTTTGTTACACTTGTTTGAAGAAATATTATATTGGAACATGGTTTCAGCTTGAACACAAAACCTGTGAGATCTTTGAGCCTATTTGAATTGGTTGCATTTTATCAACCAATATTTTATTTTTGGTGTGTGTTATTCTCTCTAAAATTGTGATCTTTGTCTTGCTTAATTCTATATTTCCATGGTTTGATGTATGCATGCACTTATATGATTGAGGCCTTTGTTTCACTAAGCTTACATACCCATATGGCCTTACCTTTCATTATCCTTTGCAAACTAATTTGAGCCTATTTTACCCCTTTGTTCTTTACTTTAGCACATCATTAACTCTAAGCGAAAAATAATAATGTCCTTAATTTGAATCCTTGGTTAGCTTAGACTAGTGAGAGTGCTTATGATTTAAGTGTGGGAAAAGTGGGTTTGGAAATATTTGGTTTAAAAATTGGGTATTATATATCTTTATGTGAAAGAAATGTTTAGAACATGATTCATGCATTCAATATCTTAATCATATGCATTGAGAAAAATAAAAGAGAAAAAGAAAAGAAAAAGAGCAATTAAGCAAAAAGGGGACAAAATTCCCCAAAGTAAGTAGTGAAAGCAATGGATATGAATTGCACTTGAAATTAGAATGCATGAATATGTGGAAAACATGGTTGGTGGATAGTTAGATTTTGTACTGTGATTACATGGATTGTTCAAGTTAGGTGAAAAGTTTAAGTTAATTAAGGATTCAGATTTTAGTCCACTTGGCCAAATACAATCCTACCTTGACCCTAATCCCATTACAACCCTTAAAAAGACCTCTTGATATGTGTATTTGTGCACTAAATTTATGTTGATTGTTAGATGAAGAGCAAGCCTTAGAAAGCAAGGTTAGTAGAGAATTGAGAGAATCGAACCTTAAACACTTGAGTGATTAGAGTGTATACACTACCAGTGAGGGTTCGATGCTCAATTCCTTGTTTCCTGCTTTCATGAGCTATTTTCTTCTTGCAAGTCTGTTTGTACTTTATTTTCATGATTTGAATTAGTGAAATCCAGTTCATATTTCTTCTTGAGAGATTTGTTTATTTTTAACCAAGTAGGTAGAAACATCTTAGCATGTAGTTACATTCATAGGTTGCATTGCATACTCTCTATCATTCCTCTTCATCTTTATAGTTTCTCTTGAGCTTAGCATGAGGACATGCTAATGTTTAAGTGTGGGGAGGTTGATAAACCCATATTTTATGGTTTATCTTATGCTCAATTGAGTGGTTTTTATCAACTCTTTACCCACTTATTCATACTATTTGCATGGTTTTACATTTGCCTTCCTAATTATGTGTTTTGATTGAAAACATGCTTATTTGATCTTATATTTGCTTATTATTAATCCTCTCTTATTACCATTAGATGCCTTGATATGTGTGTTAAGTGCTTTCAGAGATTATAAGGCAGGAATGTGTTGGAGGATGAAAAGGAAGCATGCAAAAATGGAAAGAATGCAAGAAGTTGGAGAAATTGCTAAGCTGTCCAGCCTGACCTCTCTGCACTCAAACGGCTATAACTTTAGCTACAGAGGTCCAAACGATGCGGTTCCAGTTGCATTGGAAAGCTAACGTCCGGGGCTTCAATTTGATATATAATATGCTATAGTTTCTCTGACGCTAGGCGACACGACCGCGTGATCCATGCGGCCACATCGCAGTGACGAAAATCCAGCGTGGCAAAATTCGAAACCAGCGAATTCTGGACTGTTTCTGACCCAGTTTGCGGCCCAGAAAACACAGATTAGAGGCTATAAAGTGGGAGACTGCATCCATTCATAAGGAGGCTTTCACATTCACAATTTTAGGAGTAGATGTAGCTTTTAGAGAGAGAGGTTCTCTCCTCTCTCTTAGGATTAGGATTTACGACTTCTCTTAGTTTTAGGAGTGACACTCAATCCCAGGTTCTTTATTTTTATTTATTTTTCTTTTTCCAATTTAATTTATGAATTCCCATGTTATGATTTGAACATTTTATTTAATATAATTCGAGGTATTTCAGACTCATGATTGCTCTCTTTAATTTATTAATGCCCTGTGTTTATCCAAATTATTTCCATTCAAGTAGAATTTCTCTCTTTTGGCTTTGGTTGAGACATTGGTAACTCTTGTGTTATCAAACTCATTGTTGATTGAAAATTGGAATTAATTTGTCCACTTAACTTACCTTCATAGTTAGAGGTTAATAAGGTGGGGGAAGAATCCAATTCTCATCACAATTGATAAGGATAACTAGAATAGGACCTCCAGTTCTTCATACCTTGCCAAGAGTTTATTTTACAGTTATTTATTAATTTTTATTGCTTGAAAATATACCTGTGCACATTGCCCAAACTCCAAATTTCTCAAAACCCCCCAATTTACAATCTTCATAACCAATAATATGAACATACCTCCCTGCAATTCCTTGAGAAGACGGCCCGAGCTTAAATACTCGGTTATCAATTTTAAAAGGGGTTTGTTACTTGTGACAACCAAAACATTTGTACGAAGGGATTTTTGTTGGTTTAGAGACTATATCTACAATGCGACTATTTTTATGACATTCTTTGCTGGCAAAAATCATAACGTCAGCCACCAGAAAGGATCATTTTCCTTTATCATTCATAGACCAGATGCTAGAGAAACTAGCAGGTCATGAATACTACTGCTTTTTGGATGGCTATTCAAGTTACAACCAAATTGCAGTAGATCCTCAGGACCAAGAGAAAACAGCATTCACATGTCCTTCTGGAGTATTTGCCTACAAAAGGATGCCATTTGGTCTATGCAATGCACCTGCAACCTTTCAGAGGTGCATCTTCTCTATCTTTTCTGATATGGTAGAGAAATTTCTGGAAGTCTTCATGGATGACTTCTCAGTATTTGGAGACTCATTCACCTCCTGTCTTGACCATTTAGCACTTGTTCTGAAAAGGTGCCAAGAGACTAACCTGGTTTTAAACAGGGAAAAATATCACTTTATGGTGACTGAAGAAATTGTCCTTGGACACAAAATTTCAAACAAGGGAATAGAGGTGGATCAAGATAAGGTAGAGGTAATTGAAAAATTACCACCACTTGCCAATGTTAAGGCAATCAGAAGCTTTCTGGGGCATGCAGGGTTCTATAGGAGGTTTATAAAGGATTTTTCAAAAATTGCAAAACCTCTGAGCAATCTGCTAGCTGCTAACACGCCATTTATCTTTGACACAGAGTGTCTGTTGGCATTTGAGACTCTGAAAGCCAAGCTGGTCACAGCACCAGTCATTTCTGTACCAGACTGGACATTACCATTCGAACTAATGTGTGATGCCAGTGACCATGCCATTGGTGCAGTATTAGGACAGAGGCATGACAAGCTTTTGCTTGTCATTTATTATGCTAGCCGTGTTCTGAATGACGCACAGAAGAATTACACAACCACAGAAAAGGAGTTTCTTGCAGTGGTTTATGTAATTGATAAGTTCAGATCTTATTTAGTAGGATCAAAAGTGATTGTGTACACTGACCATGCTGCTCTAAAATATCTCCTCACAAAGCAAGATTCAAAACCCAGACTGATAAGATGGATGTTGCTTCTGCAAGAGTTTGATATAGAAATAAGAGACAGAAAAGGGACAGAGAACCAAGTTGCAGATCACCTGTCCCGGATAGAACCAGTAGCAGGAGCGTCCCTCCCTCCTACTGAGATCTTTGAAACCTTTCCGGATGAGTAACTTTTTGCCATTCAGGAAGTACCATGGTTTGCAGACATTGCAAACTATAAACCTGTGAGATTCATATCCAAGGAGTACAGTAAGCAACAAACGAAAAAATTAATTTCTGATGCAAAGTACTACTTGTGGGATGAACCATATCTCTTTAAAAGGTGTGCAGACGAAATAGTTCGTAGATACGTGCCTAGGGAGAGGCATAGAAGATCCTATGGCATTGCGATGGATCACAATATGGAGGATACTTTGGAGGTGAGCGAACAGCCACAAAGGTTCTCCAATGTGGTTTCTACTGGCCTACTCTCTATAGAGATTCCTGAGAGTTTGTACGTAACTGTGACAGTTACCAGAGAGCTGGTAATCTGCCTCACGGTTATGCCATGCCTCAGCAAGGGATCCTAGAGATTGAGTTGTTTGATGTACGGGGTATTGACTTCATGGGGTCTTTCCCACCATCATATTCAAACACTTATATTCTGGTGGCAGTAGACTATGTATCTAAATGGGTAGAGGCAATTGCAACACCCACTAACGATACTAAGACAGTGATGAAGTTCCTCCAGAAGTATATCTTCAGCAGGTTCGGTGTCCCTAGGATACTGATCAGTGATGAAGGCACTCATTTCTGCAATAAACAGCTTGACTCTGCTCTGGTCCGATATGGAATTAACCACAAAGTGGCAACTCCATATCATCTACAGACAAATGGACAGGCTGAAGTCTCAAATAGAGAACTAAAACGAATCTTAGAATGGACTGTAAGTACCCGTAGAAAGGATTGGGAAAGAAGTCTGGATGATGCTCTGTGGGCATACAGAACCGCATTCAAGACTCCTATAGGGACATCTCCATACCAGCTTGTGTATGGGAAAGCCTATCATCTGCCAGTGGAACTGGAACACAAGGCTTATTGGGCAACTAGATTCCTAAACTTTGATGCTAAGGTAGCTGGAGAGAAAAGATTACTCCAGTTGAATGAGCTGGAGGAGTTCAGACTCAATGCTTTCGAAAATGCTAAAATTTACAAAGAGAAAGAAAAAAGGTGGCATGACAGAAAGCTATCATCTAGAGTCTTTGAGACAGGACAGAAAGTTCTACTGTTTAACTCTAGGCACAGATTGTTCCCTGGGAAATTGAAATCCCGGTGGAAAGGACCATATGTGATTTCAAGTGTATCACCATATGGATATGTAGAGCTTTAGGATATGGACTCTGACAAAAAGTTCATTGTTAATAGACAGAGAGTCAAACATTATCTTGAAGGCAATGTTGAGCAAGAATGCTCAAAGCTGATACTAAATTAAAGCTCAGTAAAGCCCAGCTAAAGACAGTAAAGAAGCGTTTCTGGGAGGCAACCCAGCCATTAGTAAATAAATTAGATGTTTGTAACAATTATATAAGTTTATTTAATTTTGTTATTTATGCTTGTTAATGCTTTTCAGTGAACAAGTCAAGGAAATGAAGGTTCAGAACATAAAGCAGAGGAATCACAGAGAAAAAGAGCTCACTGGCATTAAAACGCCAGTAAAGAGGCAATTTGGGCGTTAAACGCCAGAATGGCTAGCATTCTGGGCGTTAAATGCCAGAATAGACAGCATTCTGGGCGTTTAACGTCAGAAATGGCAGCATTCTGGGCATTCAGAAAAATGCCAAGTAAAGAAGGATTTCTGGTGTTAAACGCCCAAAATGGCTACCAGATGGGCGTCAAACGCCAGAATGACTATCATTCTGGGCGTTTAACGCCAGAACAGCTAAGGGAGAGGTAATTTCATTTCCAATTCAAATTTTTTCGAATTTTCATGTTTTAATTCCTAATTTTCTGCATCAAAATATTACAAACATTCATTTTTTAATTTCCATACCCAAAAATTTATATAATCTTATAAATTTTTTTGCGATTCTTTTCAATTCTTTTCCAAAAGGTTTTTGAAAACTCATTTATCTTTCCAATTTCTTTTCAAATCTTTTTAATTCATTCATATTATCTTTATTTCTTAGATGCATAAACAAAAATTCAGATTTAACTTCCTCATATCTTTTTCAAATCTCTCATATTTTACAAATTGTATCTTTTATCAATCATATCTTTCTATCTTATCTTTTTTAAAAATAATTCGAAACCCATTCCCTCCCTCCCTTTTAAATACACATTCGGCCAGCCCCTCTTCATCCATCATTCAAATCCTTCTCTCCATCTATTCATCTTCTTTCTTTTTATTTTCCTTGAGGGCAAGCAAATCTCTAAGTTTGGTGTGATTTTCGTGATCCCTGAGCTAAAACAAACTAATCTCATGGCACCCAAAGGAAGACAAACTGCTTCAAGAGACAAGAAAGAAAGCAATCCAAAACCACGTTGGATGCATGAGAATTTCTGCACCAAAGAACATGCAAACCATTATTTCAAAATTGTGTGCAGAAGATCAATGATCCCGGAAGTTAGCTTCAATCTGAAAGAAGATGAATACCCGGAGATCCAAGAGCAGATTCAAAACAGGGGCTGGGAAGTCCTGGCTAATCCTGAGATACATGTTGGAAGAAACATGGTCCAGGAATTTTATGCAAATCTGTGGATGACAGAAAAGCAAAGATTAGAGGGAACTGCTTTCTACTCCTTTCGGACTATGGTCAGAGGGAATATTATTTACTTCCATTTTGACATAGTGAGAGAAGTTCTTAAACTTCCTCAATTACAAGATAATTCAGAGTCCTTTAGCAGGAGAATGGCCAAGGATAAAAGGCTAGATCAAGTTCTAGAGGACATATGCCTCCCTGGAACCAAGTGGATTACTAATTCAAAAGGTGTCCCAAACCAGCTGAAGAGAGATCTCAAACCAGTTGCTAGGGGTTGGCTAGATTTCATTGGACATTCTATACTCCCAACCAGCAACCGATCTGAAGTCATTGTCAAGAGGACAGTGATGATTCACTGTATTATGCTGGGGAAGGAGGTAGAGATTCATCAGCTGATCCCTGTTAAAATTTACATGTTTGCAAACAAGGAATCCACTGAGGCCAAATTGGCCTACCCAAGCTTGATTAGTCTATTATATAAAGATGCGGGGGGTACATATGGGTGTGGATGAATATATCCCAGTTGAACGCTCAATCACCAAAAAAGTGATGGATGGATCTCAAATTAAAGATAACCTCATCAAGAGGGGGGCGCATGAGCTCCTTCCAGAAATTCCTCAATTTGACTATTGGGCTCACTTAGAAGCATCTGTCACCAAGCTGCAAGAAGCTATGAATCAACTCAAAGAAGAGCAGCAGAATCAAAACAGCATGCTCTGTAAACTGCTCATAGAACAAGAGAAACAAGGGCGCGAGATACAGGAGCTAAAGCGCCAGAAGCTGTCCCTTGAAGAGCCAGACGTCCCACAAATTGAAGGAGCACTTACCTCTCAAAATGAAGGTTGTTGAGTCCTAACTCTGTGATAACTTTTATTATTAGAAACCTATTTTAAAAGTTACATAAGCATTATTATTAAAGTCATTTATTTTTATGTGTTTAATTTCCTTTCTTCTATTATTTGTCTGATTTTATGTTTATTTTATATCTTATTCTTATTACATGATCATTAAAGTTTAGAGTCTATGTCTTAAAGCTATGAATGATTCCATGAATCCCTCACCTTTTTTAAATAAAAAATGTTTTTAATTGCAAAAGAACAAGAAGTGCATGGTTTCGAAAGTTATCTTGAAATTAGCTTAATTATTTTGATGTGGTGGCAATACTTTTTGTTTCCTGAATGAATGTTTGAACATTGCATATTTTTGATAGCGAAGTTTATGAATGTTAAAATTGTTGGCTCTTGAAAGAATAATGAAAAAAGAGAAATGTTATTGATAATCTGAAAAATCATAAAGTTAATTCTTAAAGCAAGAAAAAGCAGTGAAATACACAAAGCTTGCGAAAAAAATGGAAAAAAATAAAGAAAAATAAAGAAAAAGAAAAAGCAAGCAGAAAAAACCAATAATCCCTTAAACTAAAATGCAAGGGTAAAAAGGATCCAAGACTTTGAGCATTAATGGATAGGAGGGCCCAAAGGATTAAAATCTTGGCCTAAGCGGCTAAATCAAGCTGTCCCTAACCATGTGCTTGTGGCGTGAAGGTGTCAAGTGAAAAGCTTGAGACTGAGCGGTTAAAGTCATGGTCCAAAGCAAAAAGAGTGTGCTTAAGAGCTCTGGACACCTCTAACTGGGGACTCTAGCAAAGCTGAGTCACAATCTAAAAAGGTTCACCCAGTTATGTGTCTGTGGCATTTATGTATCCGGTGGTAATACTAGAAAACAAAATGCTTAGGGTCACAGCCAAGACTCATAAGGTAGCTGTGTTCAAGAATCAACATACTGAACTAGGAGAATCAATAACACTATCTGAATTCTGAGTTCCTATGGAAGCTGATAAACCCCGATTTCGTGTTTTATCTTGTGCTTATTTTAGGGGATTTTATCACCTTTTCCCACATTTATTCAATGAAATAACATGATTTTGTAATTCTCCCTTAAATTGTGCTTAAGTGTAAAAACATGCTTTTTAGGCACTTAAATTGGTGGTTTTAATTCACTTTAATTCCATTCGATGCCTTGATGTGTTTGTTGAGTGATTTCAGGTTCAAAAGGCAAGTATTGGATGGAAGAAATGAGGAGAAAAGCATACAAAGTGGAGAATGCATGAAGAAATAAGAATTGAGAATGCATTGATGGGAGTGCACGCGCATTAGGCGCACGCGCTGAATTGATTTCGCATAGAGACGCGCACACATCCAAGACGTGTCCGCACGGATGAAGAAACAGCCAATCGACGCGCACACGCACATGGCGCGTACGCGCCGATACTCTCACGTGACCCACTTAAAGGCAAAATGCTGGGGGCGATTTCTGAGCTGCCCAGGCCCAAATCCAACTTGTTTCTGAGTGTATTTCATGCAGAATTGAAGTCCAAGCAAAGGGGAAGCAATTAGTTAGTCAACTTGAGCCTTTAGTTAGTTTTCTAGAGAGAGAAGCTCCCTCTTTTCTCTAGAATTAAGTTAGGATTAGGTTAAATTGTCTTGGATCTTGAATTAAGTACTTGATTTCATCTTGTTTCTTTTACAATTTCTCAATTCTACATCTTGATTTCCTTAGTTGTAATGTTAATTTCTCATTTTGCTCTCTTGTATGTTGGTGAACATTGTTAGATCTAATTTCCTTTTAATGAAATTTCATGTTTCTATGTTTCTTTTATGTTGATCTTGCTTGCTATTATTGATTTCTCGCTTATGATAGTTATGGGTTTCCTTAATTTTAGCATTTTGTGATGTTTATTTTTATTGCACATTAGGTGTTTGATATAATGCTTCCTATAGTTTTTGAATAGTTCTCTTGACCCTTGGCCTAGGCTAAGGGGATTGAGTGATCTTGAGTCCTTGGGCTTCATTGAATTGGTAATTCTAGAACCCTTGGGGATCAATTTGATACCATTGACCCCACCTTACTACTAAGTTGATTAGTAGCTAGGTTGGGACTTATGGATTGATGTTGATCAAGCCATTTGACGTACTCCAAGCCTAGGAGTAGACCTAATGCGCTTGGTTTCGCATAATTATCAATGTTTGAATTGTTGACAAGGATAGTGATCTCAATTACCTAAGTCTTAGCCAAGAGTCTTTTATCTTGCTTCCTTAATTACTTGCTTGATTTACGCGGTTTGTCATTTAAATTCTTGCTCATTTAATTTCTTGCCCTCTTATCAATCAAACCCCCTTGCATTCTCATAGCCAATAATTGACCACTTCATTGCAATCCTCGTGAGATGACCCAGAGTCTAAATACTTCGGTTAATTCTTATTTGGGGTTTGTTCTTTGTGACAACCAAAATTTTTGCATGTGAGGATTCTTTGTTGGTGTAGAACTATACTTGCAACGAGAATTCATTCAATTGAGGAAATTCTATATCAACAAAAGTTCACACATCAAAAATGGCGCCGTTGCCGGGGATAGCAATGGTGCTATCTTATTGGCTATTGTATATATTGTGAATAGCTTAATTTTTGGCTTGTCTGTTAGTTTTTGCTAGTTGTCGGATTTTGCTCTTTTTGCTTCTTATTAGTATTTGTTTTTATTTTCTCTTGACACTATGAATTCTCATCCTTTTGGTTATGAGTTTGGTTCAAATTATGTTGTAGGAAATGGGAGTTACAATGAGGATGTGCATCAAGGATGGAACAATCAAAGATGGGAGGAGCCTCAAGGAATTAGTCAACTTTCTTGGCAACAACAACCTCCGAATTCTTATGGGTATAATTCTAATCCTAATGCATACCAATCTAATGTATGTGATGACCCTTATTGTGATTGTCAACAACCACCACCATATGCCTATGAACCACCTCCGCAACATAATTTTGAACCACCTTACTCACAAGCCTTCTACCACCATTTACCTCCATATGACCCCAACCCATACCCACCATACCAACCACCATATGAACCACATCTAGAACCACCACCTTTCCAACACCAATAATCCCATAAACCACAAGGTCCATACACACCACCTCAAGGATTTCACCAGTATGAACCACCTTCCAATTATAACAACCTTCCCTCAAATAATGAACCTTCTCTTCCACCATCACATTCTAATGAAGTCCCCATGTTGGAATTGAGAGATCTTGAATCTCATATCTTAAGGCGACAAGAGGAGGATGAAAAGAAGTTTGCAGAGTTAAGAGCAAAAATGGCTATCATGGTAGAAGCCATTGGTAACATGGTCTCATCCCGCCTAAGCCTATGTGATCAAGGTGCTCCCATTGTTGAATGTGGAGAAGCAACCAAGGAGCTTGGTGAGGGAGTGAACTTGAAGCTCCATGGTGAGGAAGAGGAGGAGTTAAAATAAGAAGTACAACAAGAGGAGGAGGTAGAAATTAGTGAAAAAAAGAAAGTAGTGGTTGGATGTTTAGGATATGTTGAGCACATAAAGGAATCTCAAGTTGAAGAGCCCTCTTCCACGAAGTTTGGAAGGGATGTTAAAGAGGAGAGTGATGTTGAGGAAGTGGATAGAGAGTCGAAGGAAATTGATCAAGAAGTGGATTCCATCATTAGTGATTTTTTGTCCACATTGATCAATCCCCTTGATGATCTTGTTGAGCCTTCTTCCAGTGAATTAGAAAGCAATGTTGAGGAGGACGTGCAACCTCCAAGGCATATTGTGAATGAAGAATTGGAAAAAGTGTCCCAAGCAACAAGCACCCCTATATATGATGATTCTACATCAACATATGACCCTTTCAAGCTTGAAGAGTCCTTCCCCACTATGCTTGGAATTTATGATGAGGTAGACTTCACTAGACCTCCTATCTATGATGAGAGTGATGGGGAAGGGATAGAAGAAATTAGTGGAGAAGAAGGTGAACTTGAAGAAGCTTGGCGAGAGGTAAAGCTTGGAAAACCTTGCCAAGTGGTGGAAGCCTCTAGAAGAGGATGGACGGGAGTGGAGCGTGCTTTGTCAAGATCATTGGGAACTCTTCCACCTAGGTTATTGATGAGTGGATAATTTATACGCTTTTTGGCATTGTTTTTAAGTAGTTTTCAGCATGTTTTAATTACTTTTTAGTATATTTTTATTAGTTTTTATTCAAAATTCACATTTATGGACTTTACTACGAGTTTGTGTGTTTTTCTGTGATTTCAGATATTTTCTGGCTGAAATTGAGGGACCTGAGCAAAAATCTGATTCAGAGGCTGAAAAAGGATTGCAGATGCTGTTGGATTCTGACCTCCCTGCACTCGAAATAGATTTTCTGGAGCTACAGATAACCAATTGGCACGCTCTCAATTGCGTTGGAAAGTAGACATCCAGGGCTTTCCAGAAATATATAATAGTCCATACTTTGCCCAAGTTTTGATGATGCAAATTGGCGTTTAACGCCAAGTCTTTACCCTATTCTGGCGTTAAACGCCAGAAACAAGTTGCAAACCAGAGTTAAACGTCAGAAACAGGCTACAACCTGGCGTTTAACTCCAAGAGAAGCTTCTACATGTGTAAAGCTCAATGCTAAGTCCAAGCACACACCAAGTGGGCCCCGGAAGTGGATTTCTTCACTATCTGCACTTAGTTACTTATTTTCTGTAACCTTAGCTACTAGTTTAGTATAAAAATAACTTTTAGAGACTTACTATGTATCTCATGACATTTTTAGATCTGAACTTTGTATCTTTGACAGTATGACTCTCTAAACTCCATTGTTGGGGGTGAGGAGCTCTGCTGTGTCTCGATGAATTAATGCAATTATTTCTGTTTTCTATTCAAACACGCTTGTTTGTATCTAAGATATTCATTCGCACTTCAATATGATGAATGTGATGATCCGTGACACTCATCACCATTCTCAACCTATGAACGCGTGCCTGACAACCACCTCCGTTCTACCTTAGATTGAACGAGTATCTCTTGGGTTCCTGGCTCATGAGTCTGATCGCCTCTCCTGACAACAGAACTTTCAGATCCGTGAGACTAGAGTCTCTAGAATCCATTGGCAGTATCCTTGAGATCCGGAAAATCTAAACCTTGTCTGTGGTATTCTGAGTAGGATCCGGGAAGGGATGACTGTAACGAGCTTCAAACTCGCGAGTGCTGGGCGTAGTGACAGACGCAAAAGGATCAATGGATCCTATTCCATCACAAGTGAGAACCGACAGATGATTAGCCATGTACATGGACCTTTTTCACTGAGAGGACAGATGGTAGCCATTGACAACGGTGATCCACCAATATACAGCTTGCCATGGAAGGAGCTTTGCGTGCGTGAAGAAGATGACAGTAGGAAAGCAGAGATTCAGAAGACAAAGCATCTCCAAAACTCCAACATATTCTCCATCACTGCATAACAAGTATTTATTTCATGCTCTTTTATTTTTCGCAATTCAAACTGATAATCATAATTGATATCCTGACTAAGAGTTACAAGATAACCATAACTTGCTTCAAGCCAACAATCTCCGTGAGATTCGACCCTTACTCACGTAAGGTATTACTTGGACGACCCAGTGCACTTGCTGGTTAGTGGTACGAGTTGTAAAAAGTGTGATTTACAATTTCGTGCACCAGTTATCATCCAATGTTTCATTTGAGTGGGTAAAACTTCTAACTCTTAGCTATATTATCCCATTTGAGTATGGTTTGCTTGAGACGGATGGCCAACTTAGGGTGCTTTGTGAAATTAAGCGGAAGAGGAGGATGTTTAGTGGTTGGCGTTGCAAATATAGACTCATTATGGTTGGAAGCTCAAAATTGAAGAGCATGGATTGGTGTCGTGCTCAATTAAATGGGTCTAGGAGGGTAGTTTGGTGCCTTCACGAGAATTCAGCTTTCTTGTCACCCGGACAGAATCAAGGCGATCAACTAGAAGATGGGTACGAAGATAAGATATGGGATCCTAGATCACACCATGAAAACCAATTTTGGGAGCTCATATCTTGGAGAGAATCTCACCAAAGCTTGGTGAAAATGGTTGGAACTTCTGACAACCAATTAAAAGACAAGCACTCTTGGAGTTTCAAGGATGAATACCAGCATAAACCACCTTGACAAGAAATTTTCCAAATGTCCAACTTAAGGACTTAAACCAAAAGTGCTTGGTGGGAGACACCCCACTATGGTAAACTCTTTCCATTCTCTTGTAGATATAATGAATGAATGAATTGGGTTCCATTGTATATAGTTTCTTTACTTCTTAGTATATTTTGCTTTGCTTGCTAAGGTGTTTATAAATTCTATGCCTTAATGAGGGATGATTCTTTGAATTTGAGTTTTTGCTTGGATTGCAAGTTTCCTCGATTTGTTTGAAAATTTCCAAAAAAAAAAAGAGAAGAGCCACACGCAAGTGCATTGTGCGCGCGCACGTCGGCTGTGCATTTGAGCTTTCTGGGCCAAGGACCAGAGAGTTGTGCCACTTTTGGGCCAACTCTGCGCCTCAACTCACGCGGATGCGTGCATGACGCATCCGCGTCCTTTTACATTTCCCTACCCACGCGTAGGCGCACCTGGCGCCCCCGCTCCCCGCTTGTCAATCAACCCATCCACGCGCAAGCGCACAGTGCGCACGTGCGTAGATGCAGTTTTGCATCACCCAGGCCAAAGACCCGAGAGTTGTGCCAACTCTGGGCCACTTTTGTGCCTCAGGCCCAGCTCGACCCACGCGGACGTGCGATGTATGCGTCTGTGCCCATGCCTACACAACCCATCTATGCGACAACGCATATGACGCTTCCGCGCCAGTTCCTTATTCTCTTACCCACGCGAACGCGCAGGGTGCGTGCGCGCGTGGATTCAAAATTTCACTTACCCCAGGGACGTGAGAGCCCTAACGCAGTTGCGCACCCCTTCTCCCTCCACCCAACGTCTCTCCCTCTTCTTCTCCTTCCATTTCCAACCCTCGAGCTCCTCAACCACCAACCACCCATAGCCGCCACCATCCGGCGAACACCTCGTCACTGCCGGCCGTCTTCATCCCATCTTCTCTCTCACCGTTCTCACTTCCCTGTTCTCTCTCTCATCCTTTCTCACTCTCTGCTGCACCCATCTACAACCGCCGCGACAACCATTGTCGCCGGCGAGCATCCCGCGACCACACACTTCCCTCTTTCTTCTTCCATCGCTCTTCCTCCTTTCCTCACCTTCTCCTTCTCACTTCGCCCCTGATCTGTCTCCTCTCTGTTCCCTCTGATCACCGCCACCTACCGCCGTGAATTTGTTGGGGCCACCACTCCTGAGCAACGCTCCTCCACCTTTTTTCTTCCTCTAGTGCCGTTGAACTCTGCTCTGCTTCCAGGTTTCATAGCCTGAACCACTGTTCTACTTTCTTTACTGTCTTTTGTTAGTTTTGTTAATTAGTTTTAATTAGTTAGTTGGATAATGCTGCATGTTAGGATAGATAGAAATAATTACGGTTAGGTAGTTAGGATGTAGTTAGAGGATTCTAGCCCTGATAAGTGCTCCGTTTGTGTTTATTTGCTTAATTGTGCATGATTGGTTGAATGATGGTTGTTGCTGCTATTTTTGGATTTTGGTTAAGGCTGTGCTAAGTTTCTGGTTCTTACATGCTACCCTACTGAGTTTCCTTGCATGATTTAGATTAATGCTGCTTAATCATATGTGATCCATGCTCTTACTGTGTTTTGTTGCATTCTTGGATTTGTATATGAATTTTGCTGTTGTTGCTATCCGGGAACATCCGTTTTATTGCCGGAATGCTGCCTAAATTTCTGGAAAATTGTTTTGTTCTTAACCTGCAACTTAAGACTTGAACTTGGCACTTTTCGAAGTGAGTTTTGCCTGACTTCAACAAGTTCAATTCCTAGGCTACTATGGTTGGCATTTCCGTGCTTACTTGTATTTCCCGCGATATGCAATGGATTGATTAGTTCAAGGAGTTGCTTGTCAGATTTCTGTGACAAACAATCCCTTACCTAACTCATCAACTTGAACCTTTTTATGTCCTCACCCTTCAAGTTAAGTCAACTGCCTTTTGATTCATGCTAAACTTATAATCTGACTTTAACTTGTGATTTTCCTCAATAAGGTTCATTTAATTGCAATAGTGGTGGATCTCACTAGTATAACCATTTTTGACTCAAAACTGTTTCCGAGTGCTTTTGGTTGCATTAGTGCGTACTTCACTTTTTCAGTACCAACTATTGCAAAACCCTTGTGACCATGACACTGATTGATGATTTGCTACCCATATATATGCTTTTGTGCAAAAATTTTCATATTTCATCATCAATGACTATGTGTTCCTCATGATTATGAGTATGCTTACCTTCCATACTTTGTGCACTTCTTTTAATTGAGCCAGTAATTGTCATATCACTAACTTTTGAACCAGTTCTCTAACTCCTAACTTGTTTAACTAACTAACTTCTCTTTTGGTTTTCAACTTAACTCTTTTGATCATTCTTTTTGGATATGGCATTTCTTAGGCTTAACGAACAAGTATTGTGCAATTGTGGTTTGAATTCTTGGTTTGTGACTTGGTTTGAATTCTGAATTTTGTTACTTGTATTCCAAGAATTCTCTTTTCTTCACTCAATTCATGAGTATGTCTTACCTTGAGTGCTATACATCTACTTAGCTAGTTGCTTATATCGTATCACACCTGTTTTCAGGATGTCAGATAAAGGAAAAGCCATAGCTACCACCTCAAAGAAGAGGAAGTGCTCTAAAGCCTCTACCCCTTCACCTTATGCAAACTATGCTAAGAATCCCCTGAATGACGTGGACAAAGAGAATCAGCTACTCCCATCCACTGACCCAATCAAGTTTTCCAACCTCTACTGTGAGCTTCGCTTCTCTAAATATCGGAAGACGAATCTGAACATCGAGAAGAAACTGGTCCTTCCCAATGATGTGAGACGTGCCATAAACACCCGTATTCTGGAATTGAGCTTGGACTTTGTTGATAGGGATTTGGGGAGGATAAACACTTCGTGGGTGAGGGAGTTCTACTGCAACTTCTTTCGTGCCACTCTTGATTCAGTCCACCTGAGGGGTAGGGAGATCTTGATTACTGAGGTAGCTATTGGGGAGGCATTGCTTTTCCGACCTCGTACTGATGACCCATGCGCCTATCAGCAGCAGAGGTAGCTATCCACTGCATGACCTTTGATTATGAGGCGCTGAAGCGCGTGATTGCCACACCAAACGCCCCTTGGGTGATGGATTCTGGCAACAAGAAGCCCAAGGGGATGCTATTCACTTATCTGTTGAGAGAGACTAAGAGTTGACAGCATATATTTGCCCATTATGTCTTACCCACCACTCACTTTTCAGAGATTCCGATGGATATGCTAGTTCTTATTAGCTTTGTCATGGAGGGGAATGAGGTAGACTTTCCCCGGTTGATCAGGCAAAGCATGTGGCGCGTGCATATCCGTGGCCTGTTGCCATTTTCTACATTGGTCACTAGCATGATTGAGCTAGCTGATGTCCCGTGGGAGGACGACGACGTGACACCACCACCCCCAGATGACGACGACAAGGAGGTTACTATTCTATGGGGTGGGTGGGTCCACGAAAAGCCTCCACACAGACGCCGTTCTCGAGCCAGAGTAGTGGTGGAGGCAGCTCAGCCTTCATCATCAGCAGCAGCAGCAGGACCCTCCTCTGCTTCAGCAGCCGCAGCACCCTTGCCACCACCGCCAGTACTTGAGCCAACATACCTGTTAGTGCAGCGTCTGTTTCACTTCATGGAGCGCAGCGAGCATTGTATCATGGGACGTCTCGATTGCATAGACCAAGTGTTCGTATTACAGGGTATTGAGCTACCTCCTCTCCCAGACTCTCCTACCTCCGATGAGCAGGATCAGGAGGTGGAGCATGTTGAGGAACCGACTCAGCAGGAGGCACCACCAGAGACACAGGCCACCACAGAGGTTCAACAGCCTCCTGAAGACTCACAGCCAGTACCACAGCCTGAGCCTGAGCCATAGCCCGGCGCGATTGTCGACCCTTATCTCGAGCTTCAGCAGTAGCATCGAGGACGATGCTTCATCCTAAAGTGTGGGGAGGTCACCGTTCGTGACCGGTGGATAGCATTTGTGTGGTGAACTTTCAGACATTTATCTTCTAGTTCTACTACTTTATTTTATTTTATACTTTATCTTTGAGATCATTTTGGGATTATTGTACATATTTGCTATTGTGGATACCCTTATTTTGGTTGTTGCGCACCTTTATTATATATGTATATATTGCATTTTGGCTTTTGATTGTGATTAGAAAAATATTTTGGATTGTTAAAACCTAGTTGACCCTTTTTGTATAAGAATTATATTTTAATTGAAAAGGGGGTAAACTAGGGAAAATTTTTAAAATTTTCTAAATCACAACATTGCATTAGAATAAGCTTAGTCAATATGATGAAAAATTTTCAAGAATTCCATTTCTAGAGCACCACTCCAATTGGTTGAAAATTTTTTTTAGAACTTGCTTGATTAATACACTTTGTGGATCATGTTTTGAGCTAAGAACACAAGCATGTGAGATTTGAGCCTAATTGTGTGGTTGCATCATATAACCACTTATTTTCATTCTTGTGTGCATTATTCTCTTCCTATGATTGTAATCTTTGATTTGTTTGATTCTTTATGTCCATTATTATGTGTATACATGCATTTATATGATTGAGGCCATTGTTCAAATAGCTCATTTACCCAAATAGCCTACTTTTTATCTTCTATTGTTAACCAATTTTGAGCCTATGCTTAACCCACTTATTCTGAATTGTAGCACATTACAAGCCTAAGTGAAAAATAATAAATGTCCTTAATTTGAATATTTGATTAGCTTAGGATAGTGAGAGTGTTCATCATTTGATTTTGGAAAAGTTGAGAACATTGGGTAGAGATAAAAGTGTGTTTTAGTGTTTGTGTTGAGAATCTTGGGAATTGGGTACATACTCATGTATTAATCATGTGTAAACCATATGCATTGATGTTCTTGTATATATCTTAGTTGAAAAAAAAAGAAAGAAAAAGAAAAAGAATTGCAATAAAAAGGGGACAAAATGTCCCAAAGTTTAAGGTTCAATAAAAATCAATGCATATGTGTGGTGATCAAAAGAGAATACATGAGTGTGTGTAAAAGTGAAGAATGGGTAGTTAGGTTTGTTCAGAATTGTATAGGTTGTCATAGGTTAGTTGGGAAGTTTAAGTTAATCAAAGATTCAAAATTCTAACTCACTTGACCATATGCATCCTACCTTGACCCTAGCCCCATTACAACCTATAGGAAAGCCCTTGATGAGCGGATAATTTATACCCTTTTTGGCATTGTTTTTACATAGTTTTTAGTATGATTTAATTACTTTTTATTATATTTTTATTAGTTTTTATTCAAAAATTACATTTCTGGACTTTACTATGAATTTTTGTATTTTTCTGTGATTTCAGCTATTTTCTGGCTGAAATTGAGGGACCTGAGCAAAAATCTGATTCAGAGGCTGAAAAAAGACTGCAGATGCTGTTGGATTCTGACCCTCCTGCACTCGAAGTGGATTTTCTGGAGTTACAAAAGTCCAATTGGCGCGCTCTTAAATGCGTTGGAAAGTAGACATTCTGGGCTTTCCAGCAATATATAATAGTTCATACTTTACTCGAGATTTGATGGCCCAAACTGGCGTTCAACGTCAGCCCAAGGAATTCTGGCGTAAAACGCCCAAACTGGCATCAGAATTGGAGTTAAACGCCCAAACTGGCACCAAAGCTGGCGTTTAACTCCAGAAACAGCCTAAGCACAAAAAAGCTTCAATGCTCAGCCCAAGAACACACCAAGTGGGCCCTGGAAGTAGATTTCTGCACTATTTGCACTTAGTTACTCATTTTCTGTAACCCTAGGTTACTAGTTTAGTATAAAAACTACTTTTAGAGATTTAATTTATAACTTATGACATTTTTACATGCCATATTATTCACGTTTGGAGGCTGGCCTCACGGCCATGCCTAGACCTTTCACTTATTTATTTTCAACGGTAGAGTTTCTACACCCCATAGAATAAGGTGTGGAGCTCTGTTGTTCTTCATGAATTAATGCAATTACTACTATTTTTCTATTCAATTCACGCCTACTTCTTCTCCAAGATATATTCTCGTACTTAATTCAGTTAAGTCAGAATGAAGGGGTGACCCGTGACAATTACCCAATCTTCGTTACTCGCTTAGCCAAGGTCGCGTGCCTGACAACCACAAAGCGATTTACATGATGTTCAACGTAGTCATTGGACGACAGCTAGAGTATATTCTCTTGGGTTTCTAATCTAAGGTTAGAACCTTCGTGGTATAGGCTAGAATCATTGGCAGCCATTCCTAGGATCCGGAAAGTCTAAACCTTGTCTGTGGTATTTCGAGTAGGATCCGGGATCCGGAAAGTCTAAACCTTGTCTATGGTATTCCGAGTAGGATCTGGGAAGGAATGACTGTGACAAGATTCAAACCTGTGAATATGGGGCACAAGTGATAGTGTGCAAAAAGACAATGGTCCTATTCCGACGCTAGCGGGAACTAACAGATGATTAGCCCTACGGTGACAGCAAAGATGGATTTGTTTTCATTCGAGAGGATCATACAGCTTGCCATGGAAGGAGGTAACGCATGGTTGGAAGAAGGCAATAGGAAAGCAGAGGTTATGAAGCAATAAAGCATCTCCAAACACTTATCTGAAATTCCTACCTATGAATTACATAAGTTTTTCTATCCTATTTTATATTTTATTTATATTTTAATTATCAAAACCTCATAATTATTTGAATCTGTCTGACTGAGATTTACAAGGATGACCATAGCTTGCTTCAAGCCGACAATCTCCGTGGGATTGATCCTTACTCACGTAAGGTTTATTACTTGGACGACCTAGTGCACTTGCTGGTTAGTTGTGCGGAGTTGTGAAAAAGAGTTGAGATTACAATTGTGCGTACCAAGTTGTTGGCGCCATTGAGATCACAATTTCGTGCACCAAGTTTTTGGCGCCGTTGCCAGGGATTGTTCGAGTTTGGACAACTGACGGTTCATCTTGTTGCTCAAATTAGGTAATTTTATTTTTAAGCCTTTTATTTTCAAAAAAAAAATAAAACAAAAAAATAAATAAATAAATTATTCTATGACTTCAGAATTTTTAAGAATGAATTCTAGAGTTTCAGATGATGCTTTTATCATCACAGGAGCCAGTTGATTCCCATCAATTTGGCTGTTGTAATGTCCTACTGAAGCTTGGCTAGCCATGTCTAATCTTTTTAGACTGAAGCTTTAGACTAACATTACATGATTCCTGGAATTCTTATTAAAAATTTTGAAATCCTTTTTTTTTCCAATTAATTTTCAAAAAATTATAAAAAAATAATAAAATCATAAAAACCAAAAATTTTGTGTTTCTTGTTTGAGTCTAGTGTCAATTTTTAAGTTTGGTGTCAATTGTATATTTTTAAATTATCTTAAAAATTTTTGAAAAAAATTCATGCATTAAGTTCTTCATGATCTTCAAGTTATTCTTGATGATCTTCATTATTTGATCTTTGCATTTTCTTGTTTTGTGTCTTTTCTTGTCTTTCATATGCATTTTTGAATTATTGGTGTCTATAGAATAAAAATTTTTAAGTTTGGTGTCTTGCATATTTTTCTTTTCTTAAAAATTTATTTTTCAAAAATATGTTCTGGATGTTCATCCTGATCTTCAAAGTGTTCTTGCATGAATTATTAGTTTTGATCTTAATTTCTTGTGTTTTGTGTCATTTTTATGTTTTTCTCTTTCCTCATTAAAAATTCAAAATAAAAAAATATCTCTCCCCTATTCTTCTCATAATTTTCAAAATTTTAAATTGATTTAGTCAAAAAGTTTTAAACTTTAGTTGTTTGTTGTTAGTTAAGTCAAAGTTTCAAATTAAAAATCCTATCTTTTCAAAACTTTTTCAAAAATAAAATCTTTTTCAATTTTCCTCTTAATATTTTCAAAAACCTTAAAAATTGATTTTAAAATCTTTTTCTTATTTTTATTTCATGATTTTCGAATTAGTTGCTAACATTTAATATTTTGATTCAAAAATTTCAAGTTGTTACTTGCCTATTAAAAAAAGATCAATCTTTAAATTCTAAAATTATATCTTTTAGTTTCTTGTTAGTCAAGTAATCAACTTTAATTTTAAAAATAAAATCTTTTTAATTTCCAATTCAAATCTTTTTCAAAATGATTTTCAATCATATCTTTTTTTTTCAATTTTCGAAAATCACTAATTTTTTTTCAAAAATCTTTTTAACTAATTAATTTATTTAGCTTTCAATTTACTTTTATTTCATTTCTTCTCTTAATTTTCAAATTCTAACCAATAATTAAAATAAAAACAAAAATATTTTCTTTTTATTTTAATTTAAATTTCGAATTCTCCCTCTCTCTCATCTCTTTCTATTTATTTATTTAATCACTAACACTTATCTTCTTCTTAAAATTCGAACCCTCTCTCCCCTTCTGTGTTCAAATTTCTCTCTTCTCATTCTTCTATTCTTCTCTTCTTCTACTCACATAAGGAATCTCTATACTGTGACATAGAGGATTCCTCTTCTTTTTTTGTTCTCTTCTTTTTTATATGAGCAGGAGCAAGGATAAGAACATTCTTGTTGAAGCTGATCCAGAACCTGAAAGGACTCTAAAGAGGAAGCTAAGAGAAGCTAAAGCACAACACTCTGGAGAGGACCTGACAGAATTTTTCGAAAAAGAAGAATAGATGGCCGAACCCAATAACAATGGTAGAGATGCAAGGAAGATGGTTGGTGACTTTATTACACCCTCTTCTGACTTCTGTGGAAGGAGTATCTCAATTCCTGCAATTGGAGCAAACAACTTTGAGCTTAAGCCTTAATTAGTTTCTCTGATGCAGCAGAATTGCAAGTTTCATGGACTTCTGTTGGAAGATCCTCATCAGTTCTTAGCTGAATTCTTACAAATCTGTGACACTGTTAAGACCAATGGGGTTAATCCTGAGGTCTACAGACTTATGCTTTTTCCCTTTGCTGTAAAAGATAGAGCTAGGACATGGTTGGACTCACAACCTAAAGACAGCCTGAACTCTTGGGAAAAGTTGGTCAATGCTTTCTTGGCCAAATTCTTTCCACCTCAAAAGTTGAGCAAGCTTAAAGTAGAAGTCCAAACCTTCAAACAGAAGGAAAGTGAATCCCTCTATGAAGCTTGGGAAAGATACAAGCAATTGATTAGAAGGTGTCCTTCTGACATATTTTCAGAATGGAGTATCATATGTATATTCTATGATGGTATGTCTGAATTGTCCAAGATGTCATTGGACCACTCTGCTGGAAGATCTCTTCATCTGAAGAAGACGCCTGCTGAAGCCTAGGAACTCATTGAAATGGTTGTAAATAACTAGTTCATGTACACTTCTGAAAGGAATCCTGTGAATAATGGGACAACACAGAAGAGATGAGTTCTTGAGATTGATACTCTGAATGCCATATTGGCTCAGAACAAAATATTGACTCAGCAAGTCAATATGATTTCTCGGAGTCTATCTGGAATGCAAGCTGCAACAGGCAGTACTAAGGAAGCTTCCTCTGAAGAAGAAGCCTATGACCCTGAGAATCCTGCAATGGAAGACGTGAATTACATGGGAGAATCCTATGGAAACACCTATAATCCTTCATGGAGGAATCATCCTAATCTCTCATGGAAGAATCAACAGAAGCCTAATCAAGGCTTCAATAATAATAATAATGGTGGGAGAGCACGGTTTGGCAATAGCAAACCTTTTCCATCATCTTCTCAGCAACAGACAGAGAATTTTAAGCAGAGCCACTCTGACTTAGCAACTATAGTCTCTGATCTATCTAAGACCACTCTCAGTTTTATGACTGAAGCAAGGTCTTCCATTAGAAATTTGGAGGCACAAGTGGGTCAGCTGAGTAAAAGAGTTACTGAACTCCCTTCTAGTACTCTCCCAAGCAATACAAAAGAGAATCCAAAAAGAGAGTGCAAGGCCATCAACATACCCCACACGGCCGAACCTATAGAGGAGGGAGAGGCAGTGAATTCCATTGAGGAAGACCTCAATAGGCGTCCACTGGCCACTCAGGAGCTCTCTAATGAGGAACCAAAGGAATCTGAGGCTCATACAGAGACCATAGAGATTCCACTAAATTTAATGTTGCCATTCATGAGCTCTGATGAGTATTCTTCCTCTGAAAAAGATGAAGATATTATTGAAGAGCAAGTTGCTCAATATCTAGGAGCAATCATGAAGCTGAATGCCAAGTTATTTGGTAATGAGACTTGGGAGGATGAACCCTCATTGCTCATCAATGAACTAAGTGATCCGGTTCAACTGAAATTACCTCAGAAGAAACAGGATCCTGGAAAGTTCTTAATACCTGATGCATGGAAAACTTGTCTCATAACAAATTTCCTTCGGCAAGTGTACCGAATTTGTCGTCAAGTAAAAACTCACAATAGAGTGAGGTCGAATCCCACAAGGATTGATTGATCAAGAAACTTTAATTAGAGGAATGTTCTAGTTGAGCGAATCCAGAATTTGAGTTTAGAATTGCAGAAAATAAAATGGCGGGAAGGTAAATGCAGAAAAAGTAAATGCTAGAATTAAAGAACTGAAAGTAAATGACTGAAAGTAAAGTGCAGAATTATAAATGGGAATGGGGGAATTGCTCATGAAAGTAAATGACAGAAATTAAAGAGAATGGGTAAGATCAGAAATGGGGAGTTCATTGGGCTTAGGAGATGTTGCATTCTCCGGATCAATTTCATTTTCATCTCTTCCTCAATCAATGCACTCATTGATCTCCTTGGCAATCTTAAGTGATTGAATTACAATTTCTTGTAATTCAATCTCTCAAATCTTGATCAATAGCCAATTCCTTGGTCAATTGCTCATGAGAAGAGATGAAGTATGGTCACTGATTATACCACATGCATTTCCCAAATCAAGTGTTGAGAGGATTATAGTCACATATCCATCCAAACCCAATTTGGTCCAGCATGAGAAAGCATTTCTAGCTTGATCTCTTCTTTCCTCTTTCAAGGTTCAGAAGAGATCCAAGTATGAATAGCTTCTTTTCCAAGATAACTACCCAATCGGATGAAGATCAAAAGCTTTCAAGTAAAATCAAGAGAAAAGATAGAAGAAGAATAATGAAAACTAGTATTGATCCATCAAATTACAACAGAGCTCCCTAACCCAATGAAAGGGGTTTAGTGGTTCATAGCTCTAGAAAATGAAAACAAAGATGGATAATACATGATGATACTAGAAGTGCAGAGAAAGTAATTACAGAGAGTAGTTCTATGCCCATAGGCTCCCTATAATTTCCAACTCCCCAAATAATTCAAAGCTACTCCTATATATACTACTCTTCTACTCTTCTAGTTGGTTCTTCAAGTATTGGGTCTGGGCCTTTGGATCTTGAGTTTGAAGCAGTTATCTTCTTCATTGGGCTTGGCTTTACTTGCAGAGAGAAAGTGTGAAGTGGGCAGAGGCTTTGGCTCAGGACGTTAGTGGTGTTAACGTTTAGTAAAAATATGGGTTCGAGAACGTTAGTGACGTTTAACTTTTTCACTAACGTTCCTTACCCAAGTAAGAGCCACGTTAACTTCAACGTTAGTGGCACAAATTGCCACTAACGTTGCCTCTTTGTCCTTCGCGCACGTTATTGGGACTCAACTTTCCCAATAACGTTGAGAAGCCTCCCCCTTCCCTACGTTAGAGTCCACGTTAACTTAGTTAACGTGGCTCTTTTAACGTAGGCTTGCCAACCTTCGAGAACGTTAGTGACACTTAACATTGTCACTAACGTTCCAATGTGCCCCTTAGCTCCCACGTTAGAGTCCACGTTAACTAGGTTAACGTGGCTTCTAACGTGGCCGTGCTAGCCATCTCTAACGTTAGTGACAAAGTTGAGTTTCACTAACGTTGGCTCAACATTCCCTTATCCACGTTAGCTTCCACGTTAACTAAGTTAACGTGAGAGTTAACGTGGCTCATGGTGGCATGTGTGGGCTCCTTCCAACGTTAGTGACAATGTTGGGTGTCACTAACGTTGGCGTCACCTCCCTTCTTCACGTTAGCTTCCACGTTAACTAGGTTAACGTTGGAGTTAACGTGGTCTAGTGTGACTTGGCCAACGTTAGTGATAATATTGAATGTCACTAACGTTGGCTTCCCCCCTTTCTTCTTAACGTTGGAGGCCACGTTAACTCAGTTAACGTGGTGACTAACGTGGCCACTTATGAGCTTGGTCCAACGTTAGTGATAATGTTAAGTGTCACTAACGTTGGCTCTATTTCCTTTCTTCCACGTTAGAGTTCACGTTAACTTAGTTAACGTGACTCTTAACGTGGGCAATGATGGCTTCGAGAGCGTTATTGGCAATCACTTTTCTCATTAACTTTGCAAGTTACTCCTATTCCACGTTAGTGTTAACGTTAGTGTAACTAACGTAGCCACTAATGTGGTTCTTCTTTGCTTTCTTTGTCCTGAAATCAAGCAATAAAGTGTATCAAAGTTCTAGTCTAAGTCATGGGAAATGCAACATCCAATTTGTCCTTAAATTCATGCAAAATCCTCATGAAATCATGTAGAGTGCACAATGTATGCTTGAATCAAGATGTAAGTGAATATCTACCCAAAACTAGCTTATTTCCTAAGGAAATGCATGAAACTACCCTAAAAACAGTAAAGAAAAGGTCAGTGAAACTGGCCAAAATGCCCTGGCATCAATACCTTGTACCATAGGCACCATGACCTTTGAGAAGGCTCTGTGTGACCTGGGATCAAGTATAAACCTCATGCCCCTCTCTGTAATGGAGAAACTATAGATCTTTGAGGTACAAGCTGCTAAAATCTCACAAGAGATGGCAGACAATTCAAGGAAACAGGCTTATGGACTTGTAGAGGATGTCTTAGTAAAGGTTGAAGGCTATTACATCCCTACTGACTTCATAATCCTAGACACTGGGAAGGAAGAGGATGAATCCATCATCCTAGGAAGACCCTTCCTAGCCACAGCAAGAACTGTGATTGATGTGGACAGAGAGTTAGTCCTTCAATTGAATGAGGACTACCTTGTGTTTAAGGCTCAAGGATCTTCTTCTGTAACCATGGAGAGGAAGCATGAAAAGCCTCTCTCAATACAGAGTCAAACAGAGCCCCTACACTCAACTTCTAAGTTTGGTGTTGGGAGGCCATCATTAAGCTCTGAGTCTCTGTGAAGCTCCCTAAGAGCTCACTGTCAAGCTATTGACATTAAAGAAGTGCTTGTTGGGAGGCAACCCAACGTTATTTAATTATATTTATTTATTTTCAATTGATATTTTATGTTTTCTTTATGTTGATGATCATGTGAAGTCACAAAAAAAAATCAAAAACAGAATGAAAAACAGCATCAAGAACAGCACACCCTGGAGGACAGGCTTACTGGCGTTTAAACGCCAGTAAGAATAGCAGAATGGGCGTTGCCTGGCAACATTCTGGGCGTTAAACGCCAGAATAGGCAGCACTCTGGGCGTTTAACGCCAGAAATGGGCATCTGGCTGGCGTTTAACGCCAGAAATGGGCAGCAGAGTGGCGTTTAACGCAAGGAAAGGTAGCAGAGCTGGCGTTAAACGCCAGATTGGTGCAGGGACTCAAATTCCTTGACACCTCAGGATCTGTAGACCCCACAAGATCTCCACCTACCCCACTTCTTCTTCTCTCCTCTTCACACATTCCCATAACACTCTTCCCCAAACACCATTAACCAATCACCTCAAATCCTATCAAATCCTACCCTCTTCCCCACAACCTCTTCACCACTCACATCCATCCATCATTAAACCCCACCTACCTCACCATTCAAATTCAAACCATTTCCCTCCCAAACCCTCCCTTTCATGACCGAACCCCCCTCTCTTACCCTATAAATACCCCTCCTCACTACCTTTATTTTCACATAATATACACACTTCTCTCCCTCTTGGCCGAAACACATACCCCCCTCCATCTCCTCCATTTCTTCTTCTTCTACTCCTTTCTTTCTTCTTTTGCTCGAGGATGAGCAAACCTTTTAAGTTTGGTGTAGAAAAAGCTCTACTTTTTGTTTTTCCACAACCATTAATGGCACCTAAGGCAGAAGAAACCTCTAGAAAGAGGAAAGGGAAGGCAATTGCTTCCAACTCCGAGTTATGGGAAATGGAGAGATTCATCTCAAAAGCCCATCACTAAAAAAAGGATGGAGCAAACAAGAGAGCCCACTCATGGACCTCAAGAAGAGCATGAGAAAATTCCTCATCATGAAATCCCTGAGATGCCTCAAGGGATGCACTTTCCTCCACAAAACTATTGGGAGCAAATCAACACCTCCCAAGGAGAATTGAGTTCCAACATGGGACAACTAAGGGTGGAGCACCAAGAACATTCCATCCTCCTCCATGAAATTAGAGAAGACCAAAGAGCCATGAGGGAGGAGCAACAAAGGTAAAGAAGAGACATAGAGGAGCTCAAACACTCCATAAGATCTTCAAGAGGAAGAACTAGCCGCCATCACTAAGGTGGACCCGTTCTTTAATTTCCTTGTTCTTTATTTTCTGTTTTTCATTCCCTATGCTTTATGTTTTATCTATGTTTGTGTCTTTATTACATGATCATTAGTGTCTAGTGTCTATGCCTTAAAGCTATGAATGTCCTATGAATCCATCACCTTTCTTAAATGAAAAATGTTTTTAATTGTAAAAGAACAAGAAGTACATGGTTTTGAATTCTATCTTGAAATTAGTTTAATTATTTTGATGTGGTGGCAATACCTTTTGTTTTCTGAATGAATGCTTGAACAGTGCATATTTTTGAATTTGTTGTTTATGAATGTTAAAATTGTTGGCTCTTGAAAGAATGATGAAAAAGGAAAAATGTTATTTGATAATTTGAAAAATCATAAAATTGATTCTTGAAGCAAGAAAAAGTAGTGAATACAAAGCTTGCAGAAAAAAATGCGAAAAAAAGAAAGAAAATTGCGAAAAAAAGAAAAAAAAAGAAAAAGCAAGCAGAAAAAGCCAATAGCCCTTTAAACCAAAAGGCAAGGGTAAAATAAAAAGGATCCAAGGTTTTGAGCATTAATGGATAGAAAGGCCCACAGGAATAAAATCCTGGCCTAAGCGGCTAAATCAAGCTGTCCCTAACCATGTGCATGTGGCGTGAATGTGTCAAGTGAAAAGCTTGAGACTGAGCGGTTAAAGTCGTGGTCCAAAGCAAAAAGAGTGTGCTTAAGAGCTCTGGATACCTTTAACTGGGGAATTTAGCAAAGCTGAGTCACAATCTGAAAAGGTTCACCTAGTTATGTGTCTATGGCATTTATGTATCCGGTGGTAATATTGGAAAACAAAATGCTTAGGGTCACGGCCAAGACTCATAAAGTAGCTGTGTTCAAGAATCAACATACTAAAATAGGAGAATCAATAACACTATCTGAATTCTAAGTTCCTATAGATGCTAATCATTTTGAACTTCAAAGGATAAAGTGAGATGCCAAAACTGTTCAGAAGCAAAAAGGCTACAAGTCCCGCTCATCTAATTAGAACTAAGTTCATTGAAAAGTTTGGAATTCATTGTATATTCTCCTCTTTTTATCCTATTTTGTTTTTAGTTATTTGGGGACAAGCAACAATTTAAGTTTGGTGTTGTGATGAGCGGATAATTTATACCCATTTGGCATTGTTTTTACATAGTTTTTAGTATGATTTAATTACTTTTTATTATATTTTTATTAGATTTTATTCAAAAATCACATTTCTGGACTTTACTATGAGTTTGTGTGTTTTTCTGTGATTTCAGGTATTTTCTGGCTAAAATTGAGGGACCTGAGCAAAAATCATATTCAAAGGCTGAAAAAGGACTGCAGATGCTGTTGGATTCTGATCCTCCTGCACTCTAAGTGGATTTTCTGAAGCTACAGAAGCCTAATTGGCGAGCTCTCAATTGCGTTAGAAAGTAGATATCCTGGGCTTTCCAGCAATATATAATCGTCCATATTTTACCCGAGATTTGATGTCCCAAACTGGCGTTCAAAGTCAGCCCAAGGAATTCTGGCGTAAAACGCCCAAACTGGCACCAAAGCTGGCGTTTAACTCTAGGAATAGCCTAAGCACGAAAAAGCTTCAATGCTCAGCCCAAGCACATACCAAGTGGGCTCCAGAAGTGGATTTCTACACTATCTGCACTTAGTTACTCATTTTCTGTAACCCTAGGTTACTGGTTTAGTATAAAAACTACTTTTAGAGATTTATTTTACAACTTATGACATTTTTACATGCCATATTGTTCACGTTTGGAGGCTGGCCTCACGGCCATGCCTAGACCTTTCACTTATGTATTTTCAACGGTGGAGTTTCTACACCCCATAGATTAAGGTGTGGAGCTCTGCTGTTCTTCATGAATTAATGCAATTACTACTGTTTTTCTATTCAATTCACGCCTACTTATTCTCCAAGATATACTCTCGTACTTAATTCAGTTAAGTCAGAATGAAGGGGTGACCCGTGACAATCACCTAATCTTTGTTACTCGCTTAGCCAAGGTCGCGTGCCTGACAACCACAAAGTGATCTACATGATGTTCAACGTAGTCATTGGACGACAGCTGGAGTATATTATCTTGGGTTTCTAATCTAAGATTAGAACCTTCGTGGTATAGACTAGAATCATTGGCAGCCATTCCTGGGATCCGGAAAGTCTAAACCTTGTCTGTGGTATTCCGAGTAGGATCCAGGAAGGAATGACTGTGACGAGCTTCAAACCTGCGAATGTGGGGAACAAGTGACAGTGTGAAAAAAGACAATGGTCCTATTCCGACGCTAGCGGAGACCGACAGATGATTAGCCCTGCGGTGACAGCGCAGATGGATTTGTTTTCATCCGAGAGGATCATACAGCTTGCCATGGAAGGAGGTAACGCATGGTTGGAAGAAGGCAATAGGAAAGCAGAGGTTCTGAAGTAACAAAGTATCTCCGGACGCTTATCTAAAATTCCTACCTATGAATTACATAAGTATTTCTATCCTATTTTATATTTTATTTATATTTCAATTATCAAAACCTCATAACCATTTGAATCTGCCTGACTGAGATTTACAAGGATGACCATAACTTGCTTCAAGCCGACAATCTCCGTGGGATCGACCCCTACTCACGTAAGGTTTATTACTTGGATGACCCAGTGCACTTGCTGGTTAGTTGTGCGGATTTGTGAAAAAGAGTTGAGATTACAATTGTGCATACCAAGTTGTTGGCGCCATTGAGATCACAATTTCGTGCACCAGCCCTCATGATATTTGTATGCATGCATAGAATAATTGTTGACTGTTAGATAAAAAATAATTCTTAGAAAGCATGATTGGGGGAGAATTGAGTGAATCAACCCCCATACACTTGAGTGACTAGAGCGGATACACATCCGGCGAGGGTTCGATCGCTCAATTATATGTTTCCACCCATGATCATCTTTCCTTGCAAGTTTGTAAAATCTTTCAATGATTCAATCCAATTGTGGTTTGCTTTGATTGCCATTGCCTTAACCCTTGTGCTTGCATATGTATTCTTGGAGATTGATTTATTTTTGACTAAGCCATTATATTCATGTAAATAGGTTGCATATAGATAGATTGCATTTAGCTAGTTTGCATTGAATAAATGTTGATACCCCTTTGCTTCTTTCTTGATTTTAGCATGAGGACATGCTTAGTTTAAGTGTGGGGAGATTTGATAAACCCCGATTTCGTGGTTTATCTTGTGCTTATTTTAGGGGATTTTATCACCTTTTCTCATATTTATTCAATGAAATAACATGGTTTTGTAATTCTCCCTTGGATTGTGCTTAAGTGTAAAAACATGCTTTTTAGGCCCTTAAATTAGTGGTTTTAATTCACTTTAATTCTATTCGATGCCTTGAAGTGTGTGTTGTTGAGTGATTTCAGGTTCATAAGGTAAGTATTGGATGAAAAAAATGAGGAGAAAAGCATACAAAGTGGAGAATGCATGAAGAAACAAGAATTGGGAATGCAATGATGGGCGCGCACGCGTACAAGACGCGTCCGTGCGGATGAAGAAACAGCCAATCGACGCGCACGCGCACATGGTGCGTACGCGCCGATAGTCTCACCTGACCCACTTAAAGGTAAAACGATGGGGGCGATTTCTAAGTTGCCCAGGCCCAAATCTAACTTGTTTCTGAGTGTATTTCATGCAGAATTGAAGTCCAAGCAAAGGGGGAGCAATTAGTTAGTCAACATGAGCTTTTAGTTTATTTTCTAGAGAGAGAAGCTCCCTCTTCTCTCTAGAATTAGGTTAGGATTAGGTTAAATTGTCTTGGATCTTGAATTAAGTACTTGATTTCATCTTGTTTCTTTTACAATTTCTCAATTCTACATCTTGATTTCCTTAGTTGTAATGTTAATTTCTCATTTTGCTCTCTTGTATGTTGGTGAACATTGTTAGATCTAATTTCCTTTTAATGCAATTTCATGTTTCTATGTTTCTTTTATGTTGATCTTGCTTGCTATTATTGATTTCTCGCTTATGATAGTTATGGGTTTCCTTAATTTTAGCATTTTGTGATGTTTATTTTTATTGCACATTAGGTGTTTGATATAATGCTTCCTATAGTTTTTGAATAGTTCTCTCGACCCTTGGCCTAGGCTAAGTGGATTGAGTGATCTTGAGTCCTTGGGCTTCATTGAATTGGTAATTCTAGAACCCTTGGGGATCAATTTGATAACCATTGACCCCACCCTACTACTAAGTTGATTAGTAGCTAGGTTGGGACTTATGGATTGATGTTGATCAAGCCATTTGACGTACTCCAAGCCTAGGAGTAGACATTACGTACTTAAGGCTTTAGTGAGTAGACCTAATGCGCTCGGTTCCGCATAATTATCAATGTTTGAATTGTTGACAATGATAGTGATCTCAATTACCTAAGTCTTAGCCAAGAGTCCTTTATCTTGCTTCATTTAATTACTTACTTGATTTACGCGGTTTGTCATTTAAATTCTTGCTCATTTAATTTCTTGCCCTCTTATCAATCAAACCCCCTTGCATTCTCATAGCCAATAATTGACCACTTCATTGCAATCCTCGTGAGACGACCCGGAGTCTAAATACTTCGGTTAATTCTTATTTGGGGTTTGTTCTTTGTGACAACCAAAATTTTTGCATGTGAGGATTCTTTGTTGGTGTAGAACTATACTTGCAACGAGAATTCATTTAATTGAGGAAATTCTATATCAACAAAAGTTCACACATCAGAAGCCAATCATTCTGAACTTCAAAGGATAAAGTGAGATGCCAAAACTGTTCAGAAGCAAAAAGCCACTAGCCCCGCTCATCTAATTGAAACTAATCTTCATTGATATTTTTGAGATTTATTGTACTTTCTCTTCTTTTTATCCTATTTTGTTTCTACTTGCTTGGGGACAAGCAACAATTTAAGTTTGATGTTGTGATGAGCGGATAATTTATACCCTTTTGGCATTATTTTTACATAGTTTTTAGTATGTTTTAGTTACTTTTTATTATATTTTTATTAATTTTTATGCAAAAATCACATTTTTAAACTTTACTATGAGTTTGTGTATTTTTCTGTAATTTCGGGTATTTTCTGGTTGAAATTGTGGGATCTGAACAAAAATCTAATTTAGAGACTGAAAAAGGACTGCAGATTCTGTTGGATTCTGACCCTCCTGCACTCGAAGTGGATTTTTTAGAGCTATAGAAGCCCAATTAGCGCACTCTTAATTGTGTTAGAAAGTAGACATCATGGGCTTTCCAAAAATATATAATAGTCCATTCTTTGCTCGAGATTTGATGGCCCAAAATGGCGTTAAAAGTTAGCCAAAAACTTTCTGGCGTAAAACGCCTGAACTGGCACAATTCTTGGTGTTAAACGCCCATTTTGACTCCCAGGGTGGTGTTTAACTCCAAATTTAGGCATATGCACATGAAAGCTTAAAAGCTCAGGCCAAACACTCACCAAGTGGGTCCCGAAAGTGGATTTTTACACTATCTGCACTTAGTTACTCATTTTCTGTAAACCTAAGTTACTAGTTAGTATAAAAACTACTTTTAGAGATTCATTTGAGTAACTCATGACATTTTACATTGGATATTGTATCTTCTACAACATGAGTCTCTAAACCCTATAGGTGGGGGTAAGGAGCTCTGCTGTGTCTCAATGGATTAATGTAATTACTATTATTTTTCTATTCAATCACCCTTGATTCTGTTCTAAGATATTCACTCGTACTTCAATCTGGAGAAGATGATGATCCGTGACACTCATCATCATTCTCACATTTATGAACGCGTGCCTGACAACCACTCCTGTTCTATCTGAGCTCAACGTAGTCATTGGGCGCAGTTTGAGTGCGTATCTCTTGGGTCTCTGACTCACGGACCGAGTCCGTGAGATCAGAACCTTCGTGGTAAAGGCTAGAACCAATGGGCAGCATTCCTGGGATCCGAAAAGTCTAAAACTTGTATGTGGTATTCCGAGTAGGATCTGGGAAGGGATGACTGTGACGATCTTCAAACTCACGAATGTTGGGCGCAGTGACAGTGTGCAAAAGGATAGAGAGATCCTATTCCGATGCTAGTGAGAACTGACAGATGATTAGCCGTGCGATAGCTGTACCTGGTATTTTTCATCCGAGACGAGAAATCCGACAGTTGATTAGTCGTGCAGAGATCGTACCTGGTATTTTTCATCCGAGAGTATCATACAACTTGCCATTGAAGGAAGCCATGCGTGTTTGGAGAAGAAGACAGTAGGAAAGCAGAGATCCAAACGACAGAGCATCTCTAGAACCTCAACCTGTTCCTCATTACTGAATCACAAGTACCATTTATTTCATGTTATTTACTTTTCATAAACAAAATCATTTTTATCATTAATCTCCTGACTAAGATTTAAAAGATAACCATAGCTTGCTTCAAGCCGACAATCTCCGTGGGATCGACCCTTACTCACGTAAGGTATTTCTTGGACGACCCAGTGCACTTGCTGGTTAGTTGTGTAGAGTTGTGAAAAGTGTAATCACAATTTCGTGCACCACGTACACATGCAGTGCCTCATTACACGAGATGCCCAACCCGAATGGATTAGTCGCGTCGCGTGCACTGTGTCGCATACGCAACCCTCATTAGACTTGGAAATTTTTCAAATCTGCAGAATTTCAGTTTTAAGCACCAAACTTTAAACGTTCATAACTTCCTCTACAAAAATATATTTTCCTCAAACTTTATATCAATTTAAATCTCTTAAAGTAACCTTTAATTTAAAAAAACTTTTAACCAATTTTAAAAACTAAGGCTCAAGTTATAATCAGTCAAAGTTCACAAAAAACTGGTTTTTTGCCAAAAGTTACTAGATTCTCAACTTCCAAAATTCACAACCAAAACCAAATATCCCAAAACCAACACAATTCCAATGAACCTAAATGAAGTCTATATACCTTCCAATTCATTTCACAACCTATTGCCAAGAAATTTCACCAATTTCATCCAAAAAATCTCATTTACCTTCTTCAAATTCTGAATAATTACATTCAAAGCATCATTCCTCCATTTCCAACATTTATCAATATCAATAAGCTCATAATTCATTATCAACACTCAAAAGCATTATTTTCAACCTCCATTTCAATAATCAACAATAACATCAAAATTCAACATCATAATTCATCAAAACCAACAATGCCATCATACATTATAAAGTTCAACAATTTCCAATAATCAATTCAATCCTATCCAAAAGTCCACTAGTCTAAGTGTCCAGAAATATTATATATTACATAGAGAAAACTGAAACCATACCTTAGCCGATTCCCAAATCCAAATGCTTCAAAATATCCAAAGCAACTCCAACAAGCACCAATGCTCAACTGACATCATATATTTCATAAAAATCAAAATCTAATACTCATAATATATCAATTTACAAGGGTTCTTGAGAAATCTTACCTTAACCACAAAAATTTGGGATAGAACCTAACAATTCCATACTAATGGTTAGTACCTAAACAACCAAAACATAAAAATTCACTCAAAACTCAAGCCTTAAATTTCAAATTTCTTAGCGTAGAGGAAAGGAGAGAAAACTTCGAATTCTTACCGATAAAAGTTTAGATAGAACTAACGGGCTCAGCAAGAGCTTCGCGTAGCCGCCAATGGCACGCGAATCAGAACACCGTAGCTTGAGATATGATCAATTGAAGTAAGATGTGAATAGTATTTTTTGTAAACTCTCACCTCTCTTCTCACTTGCAGCTGCTGTTGTGTTTATGTTATGAGGTGGGAAGTGGCTGAAATGAGTTCATTTAGGTGTATCTATATCTTGGACTTGGGCCCAACTTAGGTCCGGTCCAACCCGTTAGCATTTTTTGCCCGTTTGGCCCAACTTTGGGCCAAATCTTTAAAATTAGTGCCCAATTTTTTATTCTAATTATTTTTCTAAGTTTTTCTACAATTTTTATCATTCTCGCACAATATCGAATAGATTTAAGCCAGTACGGCCGGTTAATTTACCGGTTCACATTTTTACGTGGTTTTTTGCAGAAAATTACATTTTCCAACTCGGAAAAATCTACTGAGTCCAAAAATCATATCTAAATTGTCTAATTCACATTCTAAATTTTTGAATTTTATTTTGGGCAATAAACTTAATTAATTAAACGGTTAATTTATCGCGGTTCTTACAGCTTTCTTATTTAATTCATGTAAAATTCTTTTCACAGCAAATCATTTATAACCAAACCCCAATTTTCTTTGGTGATTTAACTTTTCTAAACTCAATTAATTATCAATTCCTTGATCAACTAATCAAGAGAAGAGGTGAAGAATGTTTTCGATTTTATTGCCACACAATCTTCAAGAACTATTATTTGCCGAATTATATGTCACTTATTCAAACTAGCTCTAGATAAATGAAGATCGTGAGATGAGTTTTAAGCTAATTCAAAATTATTTTTTCCAAATATAAAATCAGAATCCAAGACAGGTTTAGAATATTTTTCAATAGTTATAACCTTTAGTGATGAAGAACAAAACTCAATTTTGAAAAAGTAAAGAAGCATGAATTAAAATAAAGAAAATACATATATTATTAATCCTAAAACCAAACAAAGCTTCTAATCTTCAACGAGTAGGTTTAGTAATTCATGATAAAAAAGAAACTAATCCTAATTATGAGAGAGATTTGTTATCCGATGGATTGGGATACGAAGATCCTCCTCCAATTAGATGACTCCTCTTATGAACATAGTTTACTTATTTATACCCTAAGTTCTATCCAAAATTCAAATTCAAAAACTAACGCTAATATTTATCTTTCGGAAAGAAAAGATAGCTAACTTCCTACTTCAAATTCAAATCTAATCTAGAAACAAATCCTAACAACCAAATCTATATATTTCTAGAAGGAATTAATAATGACTAATCTTTTTGAATCTTAAATCTTCAATTTTCGGATGTAATTACGGCTTCTAATGATTTGTATAATTGAACTTGGGCCTTAGTTGTTGCATCTTGGGAGTTGAAGAGTGTTTGAACACCGAGCTTGCATATTTAAATTTAGGCATAGGCCCAATTGCACGTTCCAGGACAATTGCACACCGAGCTTGGGCTTGGAGGCAAAAAGGGACGTCAGGCTTGTATTGGGAGCAAGCAGGGACGCTGAGCTTATGGAGTCTTCTGCCGAGCGTGTTTGTAAGGATGGGAGGACGCCAGATGGTGCACGAAATTGTGATCTCTGTTAATGGCTCCAAAAGCTTGGTGCTCTAATCTCAATTCATAATTTGTCACAACTTCGATACAACTAACCAGCAAGTGCATTGGGTCATCCAAGTAATACCTTACGTGAGTAAGGGTCGAATCCCACGGAGATTGTTGGTATGAAGCAAGCTATGGTCACCTTGTAAATCTCAGTCAGGCGGATATAAAATAGTTATGTAGTTTTCGAAATTTAGTAATAAAAGAAGGATAGAAATACTTATGTAAATCATTGGTGAGAATTTCAGATAAGCGTATGGAGATGCATTCGTTCCTCTGAACCTCCGCTTTCCTGCTGTCTTCATCCAACCAGTCTTACTCCTTTCTATGGCTGGCTTTATGTAAGGATGTCACCGGTGCCAATGGCTACTTTCAATCCTCTCAGGAAAATGGTCCAAATGCTCTGTCACAGCACGGCTAATCGTCTAGAGGCATCACCCTTGTCGTTGGTTGCATCCTATTCCTCTCTGTGAAAATGGTCCGATGCGCTGTCACTGCATGGCTAATCACCTTGGAGGTTCTCGATCATACTGGAATAGGATTTACTATCCTTTTGCGTCTGTCACTACGCCCAGCACTCGCGAGTTTGGAGTTCGTCACAGTCATTCAATCCCAGAATCCTACTCGGAATACCACAGACAAGGTTTAGACTTTCTGGACTCTCATGAATGCCGCCATCAATCTAGCTTATACCACGAAGATTCTGATTAAGAGATCTAAGAGATACTCATTCAATCTAATGTAGAACGGAAGTGGTTGTCAGGCACGCATTCATAGGGAATGATGATGATTGTCACGTTCATCACATTCAGGTTGAAGTGCGAATAAATATCTTAGAAGCGAAATAAGATGAATTGAATAGAAAACAGTAGTACTTTGCATTAATCTTTGAGGAACAGCAGAGCTCCACACCTTAATCTATGGAGTGCAGAAACTCTACCGTTGAAAATGCATAAGTGATAATGGAGTTCATTGGTCTCGGCCCTAGAGGGGAACCGGAGTAACCAAGACTTGATCACAGGATCAAAAATACAATCCAGGATGTCTAATACAATAGTAAAAGGTCCTATTTATAATAAACTAGCTACTAGGGTTTACAGAAGTAAGTAATTGATGCATAAATCCACTTCCGGAGCCCACTTGGTGTGTGCTTGGGCTGAGCTTGAAGTCTACACGTGGAGAGGTCATTCTTGGAGTTGAACGCCAGCTTTTGTGCCATTTTGGGCGTTAAACTCCACTTTGCAACTTGTTTCTGGCGCTGGACGCTAGAATTGGGCAGAGAGCTGGCGTTGAACGCCAGTTTGCGTCGTCTAAACTCGGCCAAAGTATGGACTATTACACCTTGATGGAAAGCCCTGGATGTCTACTTTCCAATGCAATTGGAAGCGCGCCATTTTGAGGTCTGTGGCTCAAGAAAATCTATTTTGAGTACAGGGAGGTCAGAATCCAACAGCATCAGCAGTCCTTCTTCAACCTCTGAATCTAATTTTTGCTCAAGTCCCTCAATTTCTGCCAGAAAATACCTGAAATCATAGAAAAATATACAAACTCATAGTAAAGTCCAGAAATGTGAATTTAACATAAAAACTAATGAAAACATCCCTAAAAGTAACTAGATCCTACTAAAACATACTAAAAACAATGCCAAAAAGCGTATAAATTATCCGCTCATCACAACACCAAACTTAAATTGTTGCTTGTCCCCAAGCAACTGAAAATAAAATAGGATAAAAAGAAGAGAATATACTATAAATTCCAAACTATCAATGAAACATAGCTTCAATCAGATGAGCAGGACTTGTAGCTTTTTGCTTCTTGAATAGTTTTGGCATCTCACTTTATCCATTGAGGTTCAGAATGATTGGCATCTATAGGAACTCAGAGTTCAGATAGTGTTATTGATTCTCCTAGTTCAGTATGATGATTCTTGAACACAGCTTCTTTATGAGTCTTGGTCGTGGCCCTAAGCACTTTGTTTTCCAGTATTACCACCGGATACATAAATGCCATAGACACATAATTGGGTGAACCTTTTCAGATTGTGACTCAGCTTTGCTAAAGTCCCCAATTAGAGGTGTCCAGGGTTCTTAAGCACACTCTTTTTTTTTTGCTTTGGACCTTGACTTTAACAGCTCAGTCTCAAGTTTTCACTTGACACCTTCAAGCCACAAGCACATGGTTAGGGACAGCTTGGTTTAGCCGCTCAGGCCAGGATTTTATTCCTTTAGGCCCTCCTATCCACTGATGCTCAAAGCCATGGGATCCTTTTTATTTACCCTTGTCTTTTGGTTTTAAGGGTTATTGGCTTTTTGCTCTTGCCTCTTGGTTTTAAGAGCTTTTGGGTTTTTCTGCTTGGTTTTTCTTTTTCTTTCTATTTTTTTTTCGCCTATTTTTTTTTCTGCAAGCTTTGTTCTTTGTTGCTTTTTCTTGCTTTAAGAATCATTTTTATGATTTTTCAGATTATCAAATAACATGTCTCCTTGTCATCATTCTTTCAGGAGCCAACATATTTAACATTCTTAAACAACAACTTCAAAAGACATATGCACTGTTCAAGCATTCATTCAGAAAACAAGAAGCATTGTCTCCACATCAATATAATTAAACTAAGTTCAAGGATAAATTCGAAACTCATGTACTTCTTGTTCTTTTGAATTATAACATTTTTCATTTAAGAGAGGTGATGGATTCATAGGACATTCATAACTTTAAGACATAGTTACTAACTACTAATGATCATGTAATGAAGACACAAACATGGATAAGCACTTAACATAGAAAACGAAAAACAGAGAAAGTAAGAACAAGGAATGAGTCCACCTTAGTGATGGGTGCGTTTCTTTCTTGAGGAACCAATGATGTCCTTGAGCTCTTCTATGTCTCTTCCTTGTCTTTGTTGCTCCTCCCTCATTGCTTTTTGATCTTCTCTAATTTCATGAAGGATGATGGAGTGTTCTTGATGTTCCACCCTTAATTGTCCCATGTTGGAACTTAATTCTCCTAGGGAGGTGTTGATTTGCTCCCAAAAATTCTGTGGAGGCAAGTGCATCCCTTGATGTATCTCAGGGATTTCTTGATGATGAGCTTCTTCATGTGCCTGTTGAGATTCATGAATGTGCTCTCTTGTTTGCTCCATCCTTTTCTTAGTGATGGGCTTGTGAGATGAATCTTTCCATCTCCCATGGCTCAGAGGTGGAAGCATTTGTCTTCCCTTTCCTCTTTCTTGAGGTTTCTCTGGCCTTAGGTGCCATTAATGGTAATGGAAAAACAAAAAGCTTATGCTTTTACCACCACACCAAACTTAGAATATTGCTCGCCCTCGAGCAAGAGAAGAAAGAATAGATGAAGAAGAAGAAGATATGGAGGAGATAGAGGGATGTGTGTATGGATGTGAGTGGTGAATGGAAAATAGAAGGGATGACCATGAATGGAGAGAGAGAGGGTGAGGTGGGTGGGGATCCTGTGAGATTCACAGATCCTGAGATGATCCTGTGGGGTCCACAGATCCTGAGATGATCCTGTGGGGTCCACAGATCCTGAGGTGTTCAAGGAATTACAACCTTGCACCAAATTAGGCATGTAAAATGCCCTTGCACACAACTCTGGGCGTTCAGCGCCAGGTTGGTGCCCATTTTGGGCGTTCAACGCCCATTTGTTGCCCATTTCTGGCGTTGAACGCCAGAACCATGCTTGTTCTGGGCGTTCAGCGCCAGCTCTTCTCCAGGGTGTAATTCTGGCGTTCAGCGCCCAGATGCTGCCCATTTTGGGCGTTCAGCGCCCAGATACTGCCCATTTTGGGCGTTCAGTGCCAGAACCATGCTCTGTTCTGGCGTTGAACACCAGACAGGTGCTTCCTCAAGGGTGTGATTTTTCTTCCGCTGTTTTTGATTCTATTTCTAAATTTTTCGTTTATTTTGTGACTCCACATGATCATGAACCTAAGAAAATATGAAAAACAAAAATAAAATTAGATAAATAAACATTGGGTTACCTCCCAACAAGCGCTTCTTTAATGTCAATAGCTTGACAGTGGGCTCTCATGGAGCCTCACAGATGTGCAGAGCTTTGTTGAGACCTCCCAACACCAAACTTAGAGTTTGGATATGGGGGTTTGACACCAAACTTAGAGTTTGGTTGTGGCCTCCCAACACCAAACTTAGAGTTTGACTGTGGGGGCTTTGGTTGACTCTGCTTTGAGAGAAACTTTTTCTGCTTCCTCTCCATGGATGCAGAGAGAGATCCTTGAGTTGTAAACACAAGGTTGTCCTTATTTAATTGAAGGATCAATTCTCCTCTGTCCACATCAATCACAGCTCTTGCTGTGGCTAGGAAAGGTCTTCCTAGGATGATGGATTCATCCTCTTCCTTTCCAGTATCCAGGACTATGAAATCAGCAGGGATGTAAAGGCCTTCAACCTTTACTAACACGTCCTCTACTTGTCCATAAGCCTGTTTTCTTGAATTGTCTGCCATCTCTAATG